>NW_024881621.1:725000-1022090 GCF_019059575.1 Amphibalanus amphitrite
TCATTGGAAACGATTGATATGTCATGAATTTATGCAAAGCCAAAGTTTAAATTTAAAGGGTTAACCAATCAAGTATAATCCTAAATGGGCGTCTTTATTAAGACGGAAACGTTTCTAATATTTCAAGAGAACCTACTTGATAGGCTAAGTGGCACGGGAAAGGGTTCGGTCACAATCTTTTTATTAGACGGTAGTACCTTTTGCGCGCTTCCGTATCATTCGAGAAGCGGAGGGAAGCGAGTCATATAAAACGAAAAACGGTAGCTATTTTAGCAAATGAGCGGCGAAAGGAGACAGACTAATGTTGGTCTTTCTTCTGATAATATGTGCAGTAAGTGTCGGCGCCAGACCCGCATGAAATCACAGAAAGGGCAAATGGCAATGTTTGAGAGCTAATTATTTCTGGGCGAAAGGGCGTCATTGTCGTGAGCAAAAGTCTTGGCCACTATTCTAATCAATGCAAGCACAGACGGTGTAGACCTGCATTCAGCCGTTGAATGGTGAATATTAAAAGATGCTTATTGCGTAGCCTGGGTGGCAATTGGCATCCGCCTATGACCTGAAGGTGCCAAGGAAACCAACTGACATGTCGATCCGCAAAAACCAGCAAGACTTGATATTAGTAAACAGACACCTTGATGATTTCAGTAGCGGGATTACCAATGAACTGCATATTGGCGGCGAGGCGGTTATTTATCAGAGGCTTGAGATGAACTAAATCATTGAAGGAGCAATTTCTCGGCATCGCACTACGAAAGCGCGAGCGTAGCTCGTTTGGCTGGTCAATTTAAATGGGCGAATCATTTAAACCAGTTGTGTGACATTCGTTTTTGTTCTAAACTAGCAAAATAATGACGGCTTAGCCGGCACTATCGGGAAGAACATTGCGAGCGCCTTGAGCTGAAATGACTGTCGTATCGTTAGTGACATCATTTTGTGGTAGACGCAAGGAAATGACTGAAGTACCGGCTTGACAAGTGGGGACATAAAATTGTTAACGGACGGTTAAGATCTAGAGACAGTCTAATTTTGTAAACGATTAGACGGTAAGTTACGTGGTAAATTGCATATGGAACCCAAAGTAATTGGTTTCTGCGGTTGAGATCCGGCAATATTTCAAATTAAATGTATGGGCGTAACCACATTACATTTACTAGCAATGCGGTTTAGATTTGGAAATGGTTCAAATTTAGACGGGCGTAAACGTAGACTTTTGTTTGAGATTAGCAAATCCAAAGAAAGTAGCGACGTTTTTAACGAGATGAATACCTATACAGTGATGAAAAGCAGAGGAGACAATAGATAGGCTAATTTAAACGTCGCACGAGAGCAACTTTCTCTTCACTCTTGCCGATATTATTGGTGACCACGGACTAATCCGTCGGCGAGCAATTACAGGCAAGGGACGAATAATAAAATTTAGAAACGGTTAGACGGTTTTCGTGCAATGAATTGACACTAACAGAAAGAAGGAACTAGCAATGACCGATTCGCTATTAGACCAGATTAAACGGTGAACGGAGTAATTTCGCTGAAACGTCTGATGACCGTCTCCTCATTGCAAAAGTCAAAACACAAAACTTAGAACTCTTCGGCATATGAAAGAGAAAGGTTTTGGGCAGAATTCTCCCACCAAACGGTGGTCTGCGACCAGTCAAGAGTGAGCGAGTAGCTATTTTCCACCACGATGGCAGTGAAACGTTTTAATTGAAAGCCTTAACTGACCGATGCTCAGTTCTACAAAGATGCAGCGCTAACTAGGTATCAAGATGAGCCAGGAGAAGTTATTTTAATTTTGCCAAAGTAAATGAAATAATTAGCGCAGCTCAAACAATCTGCAGAGTCAAATGCATGACTGCGCTGAGGCAGTGGGTGTATGAGGGCGAATTTATTGTAAATCGTAAATCCCTGCGGTACTCACTCAGTGTTGGCCTGACATCTGCAATGAATACCCAGGCAGTGACGAAAAACTAACCGCTGAGATGACAGTGGTAACAAGACGGCTCGATGAATTCCTGCAGAAGGGACAAAGCATCGGCAGACAAAGTTCTTTTTGCAACGATCATCGTGGTGCAAAAACAGATTAAAGAAAATCAATAATTTATCGTATCAGTCGAGAAAGTCAACGATAATTAAAGCAATGAAATGAAATTTAGCAACGTAAGGTAGGACATGAAATTAACAATAACATTGCACAATACACATTAATACATGATGCTTATAGTTAGGTACACAGATCGTTACATCTTTACTTACTCACTCGCTCACTCATTCACTCCCAATTTTGCCCAAGCAGTCTCATTGCAAAATTTTCCTAGCAATTTGGTTGGCTGGCAGCGCTTTTCCCTCCCTTCCCTGAGGAAGTATGTGCATTTAACGGAGGTTTAGTGTCCGACTTACTGACGCTCAGGGACGGCTTCTAAGGCTTTGACTTATTGAGAGGGGTCGTTAAGTGCATTCCCGTTATAGTCTAGGACGAGGGATGCCTGACCTGACGAGTTTAAACCCTCTCTGCAAAAATGTCCATTAGAGCGGACCAACTAAGGGTTTTTCAGTCGAACACATCAATTTTGGCGGTGATCTACTAAGAGAAATGAACGAGGCACCTCAGGCTTAGATTTACACAGAGACATGATCGCTCATAGCCCCTGACACAAGCTGTCCATCATCCAGTGCGACACCTCGAGCACAGGTTCACAAGAAAGGGTGATCGCTCATTGCCTTCCATTGCTAGCTGTGCCGTCATCGAATGCTGACACCTTCGATTTCCCGGCTCGACGCACCATTATGTAATGACACGAAAGGTGGGTTCCTACCATACTACGTCGTTGCTAAACGAGGCTCATGTCTAGGACACGCCTGCAACTCTAATGACAGTGTGTGCCGCACCGTCTGCCACCCAGTGCAGTGCACAACAATCGATCGGTTCTGGTTCCAGTGGGATGCTGCGCCTTTTGAACCACGCGGTGGGTCGCGGTCCCATCGGGCTGGTGTCAGTTCTCAGGCTTTTTAACAGCTAATTCCGGTTAAGCCAAATATAAACGGTGAACCGTGCGAGATTTAGCGTCTCCGTCAAATACTTCCATACTCCCGGCTCTCCGTAGTAAAAGATGTACAAGATTTAGAAGACGTTATTATTCAGAACAACATAGGGCCAAAACAACAAACAGACTGCAATAGTTAAAGGATAGTCACGCAACTAAAATTTAGACAAGAATTACCCGATGTGAGGGAATTCAACCCTCAAGCCAAACAACAGGAGCAGTCACCTACCTCGGACGCTGCCAGCCACGAAGCGCCCCGATAGACGGCGAGCGCTACGTTTTAAGCGGTCCGAGGCGAAAGCATGTGACGTGGCCGGCCCGGGGTAGCGGCCGGCCCCGTCCCATGACGGCGGCTGCACCTGAGTCCTACCCAGGCGTCGCTGACATTACACCCCACACGCACACTTTTTTCTCGAATCCACGCAGAAGTGGTTTTTCGTTCCCTAGAGTCAATGGTAAAACACATGATACAATGATGGGACGGCTCCAAACGTTACAGACGCGGTATGAATTAATGGACGATACAAATAAACAATATGATAAAAGTGACCATGGCAGTGCAATGCATTACTAAACTGCGTATTTATCACTTGCCTGATAACACAATTAAAACGACCGATTGACATCGTACGCATTTCGTCCTACGCATTTCACACTAAAAAAATGTATCAGGCTGAATGCATGTTTTTTTTGTAACCATTGATAGCATAGCAGCGAAACACCTTGCAAAGAAGTCACCGACATATCTTGAACAGTCATAATTTTGTGACTTGGGGGACCTTGCACGTTGGTGAACCGCGAGGAGAATTCGTAATTTCAATTCCCTTCTCAGCTTCTCAAAATGCTCAATAAAACTCAGCTTCCGAATTATGGCCTTGCCCGAATTAGTGCGCTTGCTCTTGTGACATCGCTGAACGAAATCGAATCGATGCTTGACCGACTGTCGTAATTAAATTTGTGCGCTCATCGTCTCAAGGCAACGAATTCTGCGAAGATCCATCAGTTTCACCCCAGATCACACCAACTGCCGTGAGTCATAAGGGAACTGGTGTTTGAAGCAACTCGCGGATAAGACACGTCACTGAGCGTGTTACGTAGATTAATTGACAACATTTCGTGGTAGCAGGGCACATACGAGGGCAATAAGAACGTGATAGACGGCTCGTCAAATTAATCGGTGGTCAAATAAATTGCATTTCTGAGGTGATTTATTTCCTGGAACGAATCATAACACGTCAGACGGTGACTTCTCACACTGATTTTCATATCGTCGCTGGGGTGCACATTTGACGCTACCGTCTGCAATGCATTCGACAGCGGAGTACGGGACGTCTCGGCGGCTGGGAGAGTGAGTCGGCATGGCCGTGCCCAAGCTGCCCCCGCGCGACCTGCGGCCGCTCGTCTGCCGCTACAAGCCGTGCACGCAGAACGGCAACTGGTTCGAGGACCGCTACAGGAAGGACGACTGCGTGCGCGACTTCCTCCGGCGCAGAGAGCGGGGCGAGCTGATGATCCAGGCGAGTTTGCCGAGACGATGGCGACAAGGCGAGCTCGAAATGTCTTGGTGCCCAAGCTGGGCTGGTGGTATTTAATTGTAATGGATCCTGGAGTTTTGTGCTTTCGAACATATGCCCTGAACTTCAACTTAGATATTAAAGACAAAAATAACTTAATAAGAGGCCCAGTTTTAACCCCACCACCGCGCACTATCTTTAAAAATGAGTTACCATGCTCTGACCGGACCCCGATAAAACTATATTTAATTTTCCTAGACTAGACAGAAGGGATCTAGGTACCACGATGCGCTGTTCTTTCCGAAACCGACATAAGACGATAAGTAAAGTATAAGCCGACATAAGCCAGCTCCCAAAATAACTTAGAAAAAAACATAAGTTTTATGATTTTATAGCTCGGCACAGACCCACAGATCTCCTTCCATACTCTAGTTGCGCCGTCCACTGAAATTCGTTTCTGGGTGTAACTGTGGAGCAAAATAACTATGCATTGATGTATGTGTGTGAGAGAGCAGAAGGCGGACGCCATAATCAGTCAGCTGCTGGCGCCGGTGCGACTTCTGCCCGCCGTCGACGGTAACATCTGGATCGGCGATAGCATCCAGCTGAGATGCCCCGGAGTGGTCTGGGCCGCCGGGGGACGCTGCAACCAGGTCAGTCAGCGCGGGTCCCGCGACCCGCAGACGATCATATTCCGGACCCGTGACCGACTTGCGAATGACCTGTCACCGACCTATGGATGATCCGACACCGACCTGTGGATAACCTGTTACCGAGCTGTGACTGATCCGTCACAGGTGACGGATCACTCTCACTCTCTGACCCATCGCAGACCTGTCCTATCCCATCACAGACCAATCCCATCACAGACCTCAATGAGTCCCGTCACCGACCTGAGACTCTGCCTGTCCGTCCCGCCAGGTACCCGAGGTGGCGCTCTCCGCCAACGTGTTCGACATTGCCCGCGCGTGTCCCACCCAACTGACCTCTCCGACGGCCGTGTGCGCCTCGCTGCGGCTCGAGCCGTGCGCCAGAAACGTCTTCACGGTGAGCGCACCGAGCACGTAATGTCAGACGAATCGTGACGCCTGACACATGCTGTGCCGCAAGGCTCGTTTCTATACCGGCCGCTAGATGTCAGCCATAGCGCGACGCCTGAAACATGCTGTGCCGCAAGGCTCTCACAACAGTTTCTATACGGCCGGCCGCTAGATGTCAGCCATAGCGCGACGCCTGAAGCATGCTGTGCCGCATGCTTCATATGGCTTTTATTCTAGCCGCTAGATGTCAGGCAAATCGTGACGCCTAATACATGCTGTGCCGCATAGCTCATGCAGTAGTTTCTACAATAACCGCTAGATGTCCCTGTCCGGTCAATTGTGACGCCTGACACATGCTGTGCCGCAAGGCTCTCTAAACGGTTGCTATAGGTACTAGCCGCTAGATGTCAGGGGGGTCGTCACGCCTGACGCATGCTGTGCCGCATGTCTCATACAACAGTTACTCTTCCAGCCGCTAGATGTCAGCCATAGCGCGACGCCTGAAGCATGCTGTGCCGCATAACTCGTACAGCTTATACTCTAGCCGCTAGATGTCAGCTAACTCGTGACGCCTGATTCATGCTGTGCCGCACGACTCATACAGCTTCTTTTCTAACCGCTAGATGTCTGGCGGGTTGTGACGCCTGATAGCCGGTCCCGTAGCTCAGTTGGTTAGAGCAGTTGGTTAGAGCGTTGGACTCCGCGTGGTGAGAGCATGCGTTCCCGGTTATGACAGTCCGGGTTCGAGGCGCGACGGGCGCTTGACATTTATGGGCCTCCTGACAGGTATGGTTGCAGTTGGTGGCAGGCCGTAGCCAGGCGAAGTCAGCGAGGGGACCGACCGTGCGCGGCTTTGTGCGCACGTTAAATTTTGGACTCTAAATTCTGCCATAGAACTGGAATTGCGCGATCGGAGGGTAGAGGGCAGGGTCATCGCAACAAGCTTTGCTTAGCGGTGGCTCTGTCCTTGTGAATCCTTCCCATCAAAAGGTTCGGACTAAATTTATTTAAAAAAAATGCTGTGCCGCATGGCTCATTGGTAGTAAACTACTACAAGGTGCAATGTGCATATATGGTAAATCTGATGTTGGGAAGTTGATCAGACTGAAATAAGAAAAAAAAAACAAGGCGGGAGACCTCGGAAGACCGGGAATTTTAGGGATCCGATGATAAACCGGTTTACTGTTGTTATTCAACGGTGCTGCCTTTCGATATTCTTTTATTTCGCTACAAGCATTTTAGACCTTTGAGTTAGGTAATTCATTGTCTTTTTTACATCGCTGTTAATAAATTAATTAGCAGCGTATGTGCCTACTTGTTGAAAGACATTCCGTATGTTCACCTTTCGTCCTGTCCTTACACCGTCGTGTGGTCCTCCGGTCGCGCCAGGTGACCCGTCCGGACGGCTCGGTCAGCCGCGAGGTCCTCCGGTACGGGCAGCCGTTCAGCCTGCGTCTCCAGGACGGCTACCCGGCCGGTCTGTACCTGACCAGCGAGCCGCCCACCGCCTACTGCGTGCCGCCCAACGAGGCTCGCCAGCAGGCTGTGCAGGTGCGCGGGGACCGGCGGGCGGGGCAGGGTGGCACAGCGTGGTAAACAGGCGCTTAGACCTGGGTGAGGTTGGGACAGAGTGCCGAGACTGAGCCGTCTGACAAGTGGCAAAAGTATGAATTATGACATGAGAGTTTATTTGCGCTTTTTCAACGTTATGGCCCAGAGCCGTACTTCAGCTATATCTGTCCACGTTTCAGCTCAGTCATTGTCGTATTGCAGCTCACTCAGTGCCGTATTGCAACTCACTCAGTGCCGTGTTTCAGCTGACCCAGTGCCGTGTTTCAGCTGACCCAGTGCCGTGTTTCAGCTATTTGTGCCATATTGCAGCTCACTCAGTGCAGTGTTTCAGCTGACCCAGAGCCTAATTGCAGCTATCTGTGCCGTGTTTCAGGCTTCAGCTATCTGTGCCGTGTTTCAGCTGACCCAGTGCCGTGTTTCAGCTGACCCAGTGCCGCGCGCCGGCCGGCCGCTGGGTGGCGCACCTGTTGGAGAACAGCCACCGTATGGAAGCGGAGGGGAGCCCGGTGCCGGCCGGCAGTCCGCTGCTGGTGTGCCACCAGCCGAGCGGCCAGACGCTGCGCCTGGAGGCCGGCCACCCGGTCACCTCCCTGCTGAGCCACGAGTGGGAGGTGACGGCGCACGCGACCACCGACAGCCGGCGCCGGCCGCTGCCTGAGAACCGCTGGTGCCTCAGCGCCCTGCCGCTCGGCGCCGCCTGACCGACCGAGCGCGCGGCGGGTCATCGAGGGACAGCTGGAGAGCGCGGAAATCCCACACCACCAGGAGAAACGAGCCAAGAGACGAGGCGAAACGAGACAATATCAGGATGATCTTTGTCCATAACGGAGAATGATGCATTGCGCATTGTGGAAAGTTTCATTGCTGATATTATAGTTTTTGTGATTAAATTGTGCCATGGAAAACTTTTCTTCAGTGGTGTGTGCAAGCCCCAAGTTTCTGCTGAATTCGTTGCTGAAATTTGCTGGTCACTTGTGGCTGTGTCTCGTCTCTGTTATGGTTAAAGGGGGCGGTTGAGCGATCAAGTGAACTTGCTTATTTCAAATCAGATAAAACGTATCGCAAAGTTACGTTGGTTCGTCTTGTGGTTCGCCATGTACCTATTGTGATGCGTCCTAATTGTTGTGCGTATGCAATTTTAAGCAACTTTTTTGGTAATGACAAGACTCGGGCTGTATTTTGTACCTATTTAATTGTCTCTGTGCCGGCTGATTATGATTGTCACATGTTAGACCGCTAACTAATATCTCTTAAAGATTCGTCATCTGACGTTTAAGCTCGAGTTGTTTTTGAAATAAATTAGAGCAATTGGTATTTTATGTTACCAGTAAAACGCCTTTTGGGCGAAGAACGAGCGAGCGAGATAGTGAGCCCTGCACGTGCGGAATGGCGAGAGGGTACTTCCAACGGGCTTGTGCAAAGCACCCTTCTAACCGGTCGCTAGCGGTGTACCAAATTTGAACGCAATCAGTTCCTGAGATCTGATTGAACGCAATCAGTTCCTGAGATCTGGAAGCGGCATCCTGCACGTGCGCACGTGCAAACGGGGTCCAAAATGACTTTTGCACGGCACCCTACTAACCGGTCCCCAACCGTGTACCAAATTTGAGCGCAATCGGCCCAGCCGTTCTCGAGATCTGGAAACGCCCCCTGCACGTGCGCACGTGCAGTAGCACCCTAACCGCAACACATGGGAATGCATTGCCTGGTGGGTGCCTACCTGTATGCCAAGTTTCAGCGAAATCGCCCGAGTAATTACCGAGTTACTGAAATGGGAACAAATTTGGCACCTCTTATTGTTGTATTTTGCACGTGCAGTGGGGGTCACTCACATAGAAGAAGAGTATCCGACCTTTGGTAGAAGGGATGCAGCTACCCTATAAAAATGACCGCAAGACAATCGCTCAAGCCGCTGCTGAGATATGGGCCTCTCAAAATCATTACTTTTGCAAAACTGCTTGAACACCCTTGACTTTTCACGTGGCACGTGCCACGGCGGTCACTGAGATGTATCAAAAGTAGTCAATTACGGGGTAGAAGGGATGGGGCTACCCAGCAAAAAAGACCGCAGGCCATTTGGTCCAGCGGTTGCTGAGATATAAGCCTCTCAAAAGCGTTACAGGCCGGGCCGGGCCGGGCCGGGCCGGGCCGGGCCGGGCCGCTCATACTGAGATTTTTCCGTTATATTGAAAAGACTTCGCTTCGCTCGCTGCGCTCGCTCGCTCGTAATAACTTGTAGTAGCATCCTTCGCCTGACCCCTGGTAACACAGACTATGATAAGTTGGTATATACCTGGAGCACATCCTGCCACATATGTGATATAAGTAGAATACCTATGGTTGGATCAATTTGCATTTCACTGGAATCTTTTGCTCTGTTAGGGACCATATATCGCCGGATGATCATATGAATTATTATGTCGATATAACTGCATTTTCCGGTGACTTTTAAGGACATTATAACAAATAAAAAATACTCTCCCCATTAGCGTTCGGCTGAGCTTTTACGCGGTGATATTAGCGTACTTATTTTAACGTCGATTCAAATGTTACAATAATAAAACACATACAAGTTTCATACGTAATATTTTTACAGCTAAGTTCAGCCAGTTTTTGAGGGTTTTGCGGATGCGATGCCAATAATCTGAAGACCTTTTGAGCCTTTCGCGATTGTCCCAGTCGATCCACCAAACGAAATCGCAGTTTTCTTAGTGACGGCCAGAGTGTTTTTACAGTGCTGCGTTTTGGTCTTGACCCCGGGTATGCTGGCATGTTTCCGTATCCAGTCTAGGTAGGCGCTGACCCTGGTGAACAGTTCCGGCAGCTCGGAGTAGCCGCAGATGCCGACGGTAGCTGACGCTATACCGACCAGCTTGAAGCGCTTCCTATCCACCAGCGGCGCGCCCGAGTCACCCTGTGGGGGCAGTCACAGCGGAAAGATGAACACGGGTCTGTCACAGCAACAACCACACAAAAGTCTTTAACAGTGAAAAAGTAAAATGGGATGTGTTACTACGAAAACAAAGAAAAGCAGCAATATTTTGGCTTCCATATACCCGAAGGCTTGATTTCAATAATTAAAAACACTATATATGAGGCCTGTTTTTTTTTTTATAGAAAAACACAGCTGAGTTCCCGGGCATTTCACATATAGTTAGCTTGACTGCGAAGAAACACTTGTTCTGAATATCAAGCCACATGAAAACTAGCCATTAGCTAATAGACTACGCAAACACCAAGCCCTCTGCAGCCGCAAGAACCATGAGGTAACCGTTGTAATTGACTCACCTCACATATGCCCTGTCCATCTCCTGGTTTTGTGCATAATTTTGTGTCGATCATAAAGCCACCGGGGAAATTAAGCAGCTTGTCAAGCCCAGGGTATCGCTTCAAATACTTCTTGTAGCAGGTTTTTGCGCTGACTCCGGAAATATGAATCTCCTGTAGCTTATTGCTGAGTGAGCTCACTGCGAGGGAAATGTGTGCACGTCAGAATATACGGCGTAAATAATTGTCATAGATACAAAAGGGCTCGAAAGCTTAAAATGACAGCATTAAACAGATCAATATTCTTCAAAAGGACTGGAACCCTTGAGCCCCTGTCGATCTTGTATGATCACTTACTTGCATGGTACTTGGTAACTAGTACATGCCTATGAAAAATTGGTTGAAAAAAAATTATTCAATTTTTTATGCATCTCCTTAGGTAGACACACCACTGAGGTACCCGTTTAACCCTCGCCCTGGCAGGGGATCGATGCGACCCCCTAAGGTTTTTCAAAGATAGCGTAAACACGGCGGCGTGCAGCGCCGCCAAATCTAGCACAGCCTATGGGGCAACCTTTTTACATATGACTTGAAAATTTCAGGTCCGGGTGACCTTGGGTCAGGTCACCAGGTCAGAAAAACCGATACAACGTCATGGTCAACTTTCAATTTTCTTTATGCACCTGTCCAACTCACAGTTTTGGACTGATTTCCTTCAAATTTTCATCCGGTGTGGGACCGACACTGACCTCTGGTGTGGGATCGACACTGACCTCTGGTGTGGGACCGACACTGACCTCTGGTGTGGGACCGACACTGACCTCTGGTGCGGGACCGACACTGACCTCTGGTGTGGGACCGACACTGGCCCCTGGTGTGGGACCGACACTGCCACCTCTGGTGTGGGACCGACACTGACCTCTGGTGTGGGACCGACACTGGCCCCTGGTGTGGGACCGACACTGCCACCTCTGGTGCGGGACCGACACTGACCTCTGGTGCGACCCCAGCCGGCCACGCTGACCGGCTCTCCACCCAGATCTCCGGTGGGGCCGTCCGGTAGCGGTATCGTGCACACGAACGGAGAAAACTGCACCTCCTTTTTGAGCCGAATCAGCCCGATGTCGTGGTTGGATGCGTTCACCTGGCGGAGGCATGTCACATCTCACATAAGTAGGGTAGAAGGTGGTAAAAGACGCCCAGTCAGGTAAGACGCCCACTGCACCCCTGTGTCAAAACTGAGACTCTGGTTATTTTTTATCGCTATTTACGAAGCAGAAACCTTTTCGAAATAGCAATGCCGTGAACGGGCGGAACAGTGTTGTGCGTTCTACATCTGCAGTGAAGTTGAGTTTGTTTTTCGTGAAATTCTTAAAATGTATGTCATACATTTGAAAGTGTGATATCTATTGTGAGTGAGTAGGTATGCGTGTCCTATGTGCTATTCTACTAATTCACCTGACATTTGAATTCGCTGTGAGAGGTCGTGCTGCGTCACAAGGTTTCACTAGCGCCATTCAACAAATCACTTATAGTGAATATGCAGGCTTTAAAATCAAACTATATCTACGCTCTTTGTCAAGCAGAAACTGGAAACGCTAGCCTTTCCCGTCCGTGGTCTCGCGAACACTAACAGGGATAATACAGTAGAATCCGCTTAATAAATCCACCTTGGTGACTCGGCGTTTTGGATTAATTAAGCGGTTGCTTTACTAACCGTAGTCACTTACGCTTCTATCATCTATGGATAAATCCGTGAAAAGATAAAGTGGCTACAATAAGCGGCTGGATTTACTATCCGAGGATTGGTTAAGCGAATTCTGTTGTACACACGGAAGACGAGAACTCACTTTATAGTTGGGTGGCATGACGAACCGTTCGATTTCATAATCAGTGTGGACGCCATCCATAAAAGTACTTCGATCGTAGTCCCCCAGCCGCACCACCATCGTGTTCCTGTGACACCAACACCAGCACCAATCAGTTCCGTGCAGAGAAACAGGGCACCAGCACCAGACAGTCCAAGTGACCTCAGGAAAGAGGCATGCATATTGTTCCATGTATCACATCCATGCATTTGGCGTTGAAACACAGGCACCTACATGAAATATGGCATACCAGTAGGACGACTTTGGGGGGAGGGGGGTTAACGAGCGAGCAAGAGAGTGAGCCCTGCACGTGCGGAAAGGCGAGAAGGTACAGTCCACAGCAGAAGTAATGTGTGGTTTCAGTCATGGGTATGTTCTGCTTCTGAAGCTTAGGAACGAAAAGCCAGACTACAATGAAACTTTGAATGTAGCTTATATGTATCGTCACCCTTGCAGCTGCAACTTTAGCTATTGACATCTTCTTTTCGATCACTCCGCATTAAACAATCGCCAGTCAAAGCCAACCGTTGAGATTGGTAAAACCCTACATTACTTAAGCGGTGGGCTGTACTTCCAACTGGCTGATGTGCGACACCCTACTAACTGGTCACTGACGGTGCGCCAAATTTGGAGGCAATCGACCCAGCCGTTCTCGAGATATAGCAGGGTCACCCTGCACGTGCGCACGTGCAAACTGGGTCCAAAGTGGTTTTTGCACATACCAACCGGTCCCTAAACGCCTACAAAATTTTAGCGCAGTCGCCCCAGCCGTTCTCGAGGTCTGGAAATGACGCCTGCACATGCGTACGTGCAGTAGGACACTGCCCGTAACACATGAAAATGCATTGCCTGGTGGGTCTTTACCGGAATACCAGGTTCTAGCGCAATCGCCGCAGTAATTGCCGAGCTATTGTAATGAGAACAAATTTGACACCTCTTCTTTTCTACACTGTCACAGAAGAGAATATGCACAGGGTGTCCCAAAAGTTTTTAAACACCTATTTTTTCACATTATTGGCCATTGACACGCGCACCGACGGGGGGGGCGGATATCCGCCCCCCCTGAGGTTTTTCGCAAATAGCGGGAAAACTGCGCCGCGTAGCGCCGCGAAATTTGATACGACTATTTGCTCATCAATTTTACACATGATGTGCAAGTTTGAACCTCCTAACTTTTAAGGTCAGGTCATCAGGTCACATTGAATGACCCAACCTCAAGTCGCTTTTTTGCAACTTTGTCACCGTGCCAGAGCTACAGTAGATGTCGGAGGCCTTTGAAAGTCGCAGGATGTTATTAGGTCATTAGTAGCTATAATTTGTTTATCTCGGACTTTTGATATCGGTGACCTAAGGTCAGGTCAATTTCCCGACCTCCCCATTATAAGTCAATGTAGGAAAAATCAACTCCCTGTTTTTACCACTAAAACGGGTCGGAATGGCCCCATATACCACACATGACTTCATATACGATCAACCTTCACTACCTTGAGGTCTGTTTTGCTGTTGGGTAAGGTCATATGACGTCATCAAAGGTCACCAAAGGTTTTTTGCCAATAACTCCGTACAGAAACAAGATACAGCCGCGCGGATGGTCTCATTGTGTTCAGCTCGTCAAGACGCATCGAATGATATACATGATGACCTCGAGGTCACGTGACCTGAGGTCAACCTTTGACCTTGACCTTTCGAGGTCAACATATGTATCATTCGATGTGGATTGACGAGAGGATCACGATGGTGCCCTTAGATTGTTCTTATCTTGACTAGTTCGAAAGTTATTCGAGAAAAACTCTCCATATCTAGCGCCGCCATTTTGACTTTTTCCCTGTGACGTCATCTTTGACCTGAGCTGAAAATGACCTTTGTAAAAATTGTAGATCTTGACCGTGCGTATCCCATGCCGTTTACCGCTTGTCGCTTTCTTGCTTCGTTCTCGAGATCTCAGGGGGGGGGGGCGGTTATCCGCCCCCCCCCGTCGGTATGAAGTTGGCGCAGACGGTGATGTCGGTGCGAGTGTTAACACCACTTTCAGAACAGCAAAAAAAAAGAACAACAACAACATGATATTGCTATTGGCAAGATGCTTAGTATGTCTCGAATCAGATGGAACCCTTTTGGTGCCCAAGGCTATCTCAGAGATGGCCCAGGGTGGTTGATCCCACACCCATTTTTAACCGCAAACATGAAGGTGCCGAGGAAACTCACAACAGAAGAGGCATACCGACTTCGTGGAATTGAGTCAATTGAGGATGGTAAGAGATAGAGGCAAGCTGCAAAGACGTTTGATCTACCCCGAACCACGGTTATTATTGGTGGAAGCGACATTCTTGCACGATTAAACTTGAAAAGAAAATGTCGGTTCCGCCGGCCATCCGTGGTTGTGATTTGTGAATATGGTGAAAATCGTTTGTTCGGAGGCTAAGGGCAACGGGGCTACAGTATGCAAAAATGTACAGTTCAACTATCAGGGAAGTGTTCACTAGTATTAAAGCTATAAACATACAAGTTTTGAGTGATATTTATTAACCCGCGCATGACCAGGGGGGGGGGGGCTCTACAGAGCACCCTCCCGTTTTTCGGCAATATCTAGTTACTAAACCATTCGACGGATCAACACGAAACTCGCGGTACCTTCAGTGGCATCAACAACTTGACACCTTGTGTTCAACTTTTAACTTTCTAGCTACCATAGTCTAGATGGAAATGACGTTAGAGTGACGTTATGTCGGCCGATTTTGATGCAAAATATTGAATTACGGCAAACCCTCTCAAGAGCTCAGTTCTAAAGTTAGGTCCACTTTCTTTGCATAAGTGGACTACAAATACACGTAGCTATCAAACTGCTATCTCGGTTTTTTGAAATTATAAATTTTTTGAAACATATGTAATATGTATTTACAATTACAAAAAAAAAATATTTCTTCAAAAAGTTTTTGATTTTTCGCACAACCGGAATATATGTGATATAACACACATTGGTTAACTACTCTAGCAGGTTTTATCCTAATATCTATAAAAATAGCCAAGTTATTTTCATTATTGTCCAAATTTTACAATTATGAATTTTTCAAAAGCGCCATCGTGTCCTGAGCTCAAACGGCATCCGATAGACAACTTTTTTGTTGAAAAATTTTACCTTTAAAATTTGACCTTTTTTGACCCAAAAGTGGCCTGCCCTAAGCTAAGGCCTAAATGGACCATAAAACATGTGTCACGTGACCGATGCATTAAATATGATTTCCGTAACCTGTGACGCCCTGACCCTGACCTGAAAATAAAAGTACAACTTTGGTACCCTCAGGGTATCTAAAGCATCCGCTCACGAGTGTGTAAACAAAACATGAGCCTGATCTTGCTTGTAAGCCGGTGGCCAGAGCCCAAAAGGTGAACAAGCCAAACATTGATATTTTTTACCTTGACCTGACCTGCGACGTCATCGGTGACCTCGAGGTCAATGAATCAGGTTTAGCTCGACAGTTTTTTCCGGGGCTATCAGATGCCGTTTGAATTTTGCCGATCGGCCCAGTAGTTTCGGAGTTAGGAGGGGGGAGGGCTATGAAGAGCCCCCTCCCCAGTAGGGCGCTTTATACGCAGACCCCAGTGGGGCGCGGGAGAAGTGCAAAAGCGGCCAACGGACGCCGACCGTGACTCACCGTTTCGTAGCGTGTTTTTCCAGACAGTGGGCCGCCGTCAGCACGTGCCGAGAGTTGATCACAGCACCGCCGCACACGGGCTGCCTGAAGACCAGCTTCTGCTTGGCGAGGAGCATGGCCTGCCAATACCCGGTGGTGGGGTCACACCTCAGTTGTTCCTAATTATAATAGCATCGTAATATGAAAGGAAAATATGATTAGCCTTGATATTTTACGTGTAAAAACTAATTAGGAGCTATATTGCTACCAAGCGTGTGAAAAACTACGGTTGATACACCCAACTTTCTGTGCGAACTGCGAAACCGCTCTACGGTCGTTCTTTATATCAGAAAGCCAGACAGAAAGCGCCAGGGAACTCATCTTGGGTGTAAAAGTGAATGTGACGGACATTTGTTCTTTGTGTCTGTCGATGGTGCAATTTGATGCAATTTGAGCTACTTGTCGGTAACTTGGTGCATGATTTGTAAGCAGGCACCACCTCACCATCCACGGCCACTTTGAGACCGCCTGGTGCTGGTTCCAGTCATTGATGTAGTCTATCTTAGAAGCCACGGCCGGGCGGCCACCCGCCATCGGATTCGTCCCAGTTTTATCATCCTGCAAACAGCGAATTTGATGTCATTTTACCTTGATAGCAACGCTTTTGATAGCGAGTGCCCATGTGTATTCATACGTGTATGTTGTCACGAAACTTCACATAGCTTATTGAACACATTGGCTTTGCATCCGGTGTCGAGATTTTGACTCCATGTCAATGAATACCAGGATGCACCAGGTCAAGTTACAAAACATGAACTCCAAAAATAGACAAATGTGCTCATGCCGAGCGTTGATATTAGCCGTTTTCACGACGGCCATCTGGTACACATTTGGTGCTTATCTGGTACAGATTAGGTTCATATTTGGTCAAATCAGGTTCAGTGTGTCTCTTAGCAGCTATCAGCTAAGGTTGCACTAATTGCTTATATGCCTGCTTTGTCATATTATCAGAGAGCATCATCGATTAAAAAACTGAAATAAATTCATAAAATGAAGATATTTGCTGTAAAAGAAATTAGGTGCAGATTTGGTCAAATCAGGTGCATTCGCCGGATAGCCTGTCGTGGAAACGGCTATTACTTCTTATCGGAGGTTTGTAAGTTTTTATTCTGGACGAGGGCATCTTTTTCAAAAACGTGCAGCGCCGAAATAGTCGTTTAGAGACCCTTAATTAATTGTCCGACCCTGAATATAATTACTTTGTTAAATGTACTCGGGTATACTTTAACTTGTTCTGCACTATGCATAAGGAAGTTAATATTTGCCCCAAAGCTACAGCTTTTGCTGCTACAGCTGTAGCTTTTGATTTTTGATGCCACACTGAGCGCATGATTTGTTTAAAAATAGGCCTAATCGAAACAGTGGAGCAGCGCTCGTCTGCTCGGGTGATGAGTTCCGATCCACTAATAGGTATCAATACGTATTACTTACCATACCCGTCGAGTTATTTTCGGCTTCGTCGAAAAAAATCTTACCTACCAGGCAGTGAGACAAGAGCTGTCCACTAGTGGTTGAGTTGTTATGGAATGATCCCTTGACCCGGCGGCCGCTGGGGGGGCATATAGTTGCCCCCTTCTTTACTTAAGCGACGATATCGTCACAACGCAAAGACATAGAGAAGCGAAACTTTTCACAAGCCTTTCTGAATACCTAGCCGAGGTTGTGAATACCTAGCCGAGGTTGTGTCTAAATTTGGTGTCGATCCCATTTGAAATGACGTCACAGTGACGAAAGAAGTCAAATTATAGATTTGCGGCCGCTGGGCCTCCGCGCCACCCGCCGGCCGCTGGGGGGGGGGGCATATAGTTGCCCCCTTCTTTACTTAAGCGACGATATCGTCACAACGCAAAGACATAGAGAAGCGAAACTTTTCACAAGCCTTTCTGAACACCTAGCCAAGGTTGTGTCTAAATTTGGTGTCGATCCCATTTGAAATGACGTCACAGTGACGCCAGAAGTCAAATTATAGATTTGCGACTCGCTGGAGGGATCCAGAGCGTCGTAAGCCTCGTCGTAGCTGCGACGTGTCGCAAGTCGGGTAGTAAGTCGTTTTTGGAGGGATCAATCGATGAGTAGCGTTACTTAAGTAGTAAAGTCTTTCGCAAGTTGCCTGATTTGCGACAAAACTTACGAATTTGAAATAGCAGTCGTAAGTTGTGTCGCAAGTTAACCTTGCTTTGAGGAAGAGGTCACAGGTCACAGGTCATTTGGGTCATGGTCACGAAATTTACATGGTAGGTGTAAAATTGTTTGAACTTGAGATCCTGAAAATTTGGTTACAATCCTTTGACGCTAACGCGAGTTATAGAGCTTGAACCGACGGGTCGTCTGTGAGGCCTCAATCCGTGCCAGCGAGAGTGTTGAAAATGGTGAATAATATGTTATATTCACATTCATTGGGGTATTCAGGGATGTAAAGTAAACTTATACCTACTATTTCAGCATCTACTGGCGAGTCCAGAAAGGCGGTCTGGGACGTTGCGAGGGGCATCCCCCAAAATATTCTCCCAATGCCAAAAACGGCGTGTCCCAGATGACCCCCATGACCTCCAATTGAGCTCTGTGATGACCCCAGTCGACCTCTGAGATCTGCCGTGTCTCAGATGACCTCCGTGACCTCCAATTGAGCTCTCTCATTACTACGAGCTGACCTCTGTGACCTGACCTGTACCTTTTGATCTAATAAAGAAAGAGACGTGGAACAGGCACCCTTGTGTTTTCTTTGACCTAGCACCAGAACCGCTTTGAATTTCGATATCGATGACCTAAGGTCAGGTCAATTTCTTGACCATCCCATTAACCCGACACCGCCTGGGCTATTTCCGTACCCACGACAGCCTAGTGGGGTCAGATCCGACCCCCCCCCCTGTTATCTCGAGAACCAATGGTCGTATCGAGCCCCGCGAGGCGGCGTTCGAAAGGTCTCTACGAGACCTTCCCAAAGCACTCTTAAGATTTTAAGATTGAGGTCAACTTTCGGGTCAAGGTCAGGTCAAAGGTCAAATTCTGGGGTTTGGCATGATTAGGCTTACGGACAGCGGAATCGATAGCTGCTGCTCGAAGCTCACCAAAAATGACCTCAAAGACCTAGTGAAGGTACCATGTGCGTATAGGGGTCATACTAAGTACGGGTCAAGGTCAGGTCAAGTCACGAATGGTCACGGTTTTCACTTTCTGCTACATGGGCGTGCGACACATGTTTTATGGCTTATTTTTTCACGCCAAATCCGATGGTAATGGTTATATGTGACCCCAAGTCAGTGTGCTGGTAGTGGTGATAAGTGTGCATTGAAAGCATAAAAGACGTTTATACCATACATAACTAAACGAGGGCTACGAAAAAGTCAATTATTCAGCTTTTTTACATAAAAATGCTATTTTTCCAGACGAGCTTTGTCCCAGGAATCTATTGGTGCCATTTGTTTTCACATGCGATGTTCAGAAGTGCCTCTAATTCACGACAATGCTTATGACGTCACCATGCCCTATGCATGTTGGAGCTATTTCTTTTACAATTTGGGGGTCAAAAATCAAGATAGAAAGTTGAAATTTGGGACATCTATTGTTCTAATGGAGCACTATAACATGGATCCGGTTTTTTGGAAATTCTCAAAATTTTGGATTTTATTAGCTGTTTTCCAAAAAATACAGTTTTTTTAATTTTTAGGGGTCAAGAACGCATTTTATGGAAAATCCGAGATAGCCATTTTAAAGAACTCGTTGAGCTGCGTCTATTGATGTCCTTAATTTGCAACTTGTTTGAAACCTTGTTTCTTGGCGATTTTTGAAACATTTACTACTTTTTGACTGAAAACGCCATGAAGTTACATCACTAAAATCGATATATCTCAAAAAGTGTTGTTAAAACTTCTTACAACTTACACAGAAGACGTCAAATTAATGGGGGAGAAGGTATGCCAAGTTTCAAGTTCATAGCGTAAGCGGTTCATGAGTTATTCAAGAAAAACGGAGGGGGGTCGGATCCGACCCCCCAGGCGGTCGCGGGTTAACATGCCCTCACGACTGGACACGGCCCCCTCCGCTCACTCACGTTACCTGGCTTTTGTGCGGCCCCTGCCACAGACACGCACGCCATTACACGTAGGAGGGGCATTCCACGACAAATCGACAAATACAAAATTAAATTTGCACCCGCATATTTCATTCTTCGTTGAAAACTGGTGTAAGGGGTTGTGATGGGCGGGGAAGCCAGCTGTGGCAAGAATTTTTTTCTTCGAATAACGGTTTCCGAGATATAGCCTCGGGCAATTCCTGGAGGTCACGCTGCAACCCTAAATATGTTTGGCGGCTTATAACTCTTATGATGATATGAACTTTATACGGTTCAACTCACAATCAACCAACAAACATTTTGGCAATCTCGGATTTTCAATTTTTGAAAATTTTGATCACGTGACCTTTTGACCTATTTTTCAAAGAGTGACCTTGATATTTTCCCCACTGAAACTTGCAATTTTGTCTGATGACGATTAAAGCTTCATCAATTGTCATTCATATGCGATAATAAAAAAGTGGCCATCGCCCTGCGTTGACCTCAGGTCAGGTCATTTTTATGACCTGTCCATTATTACGAGTGGGTGCGATAGCGAGATATCGAGAACAAAGCAAGATAGCGACAAGCGTTAAACGGTACAGGGTACACACGGATAAGGTCTATAATTTTTACTGAGGTCATTTTCACTGTCGGTCTGAGGTCATTTTTTACTGAAGTTTTTCTCAAATAACTTTCAACTTTTCCCAGCTAGGAAGTAGGAGCAAACTAATAGCACCATCGTGATCCTCTCGTCGATCCGCATCGAAACATATATATATGCTGACCTCGAAAGGTCAAGGTCAAAAGTTGACCTTAGGTCACGTGACCTAAGGTCATCATATATATCATTCGATGCGCCTTGACGAGCTGAGCACAACGAGTCCGTCCGCGCATCTGTATCTCAAACCTGTTAGGAGTTATTAGCAAAAAAACCTTTGGTGACGTTTAAAAGGAAAAGGGCCACCTTTTACATGGGGATTGAAACTGAGATAGCCATCTTGTAGCCCGTGTCCGAAAACCTATCTGTCTACCTCCTTACGGCCGATTTCGGCCTCCATTCGTAGTTATCGGCAATTTTAAAAGAAAATACGCCAGGAATGCGTCCTTATCCCAGGAATGCGTTCTTATCCGACAATACAGCCACCCGCGGCGAGGCTTTGGTTTTTTACCAATCAGCTCCAACCAGCTCAGCTTTAACCAATCAGCTTATCTGACACAATCCGACGAGTCTGTCTTCTGAACGCTGATTGGCTTGAGTGTGACGTCATCGCTATGCCATCATACAGTAGGTGCCGTAGAGAGTATCAACATTCAACATAGTACCAATATGTTAAATAGTTTTAAATACTTTTTCGCGAATTGTGCACTTCTGGCACCAGTTTTAAAAAGAAAATGAAAAATAATAATGTCAAAATGAAAAACAACGATATTTTCATATTTCACGAAGGTGGCCCTTTTCCTTTAATGATGTCACATGACCTTACAGTTGCCCAAGAGCACAAAAGGGTCTCAACTCAAGGTAGGCAAAGTTGATCCTATATGAAGTCACTCATGGTATATTAGGCGATTCCGACGTGTTTTAGTTTAAAAGTAAGCGAGTCGATTTTTCCCCAATTGATTTTTAAACGTTTGGACGAAATTCTGCCATACAACTGGAATTGCGCGATCGGGTGGTGGGGTCAGGGTCAGCACACCAAGCTATGCTTAGTGCGGACTCTAACTCCTCACATCCGCCCATTCAACCATTCGGACTAAATTAAAAAAAGTGACTCTCAGGCTTTTTGCTACATTTCGTGAACTGTTTCGGTATTGCCACTTGCTTCTTGCACTTAAATCACTTATCTTTGCCAATTGCAAAAATCAACACTAAGGATCGGCACTGACTATTCCATCAAGGTCCTTATGGAAGGTTGACCGTTCCGAGTTGTAAGATACTGTCTGTCATTATCAATTATACCAGTGTATGATGTTACGCCGATATAAAGCTCACTTACCCATCCGGCGGGTAGAGCTGCTGTTGTTAAGCCATTGACGGCGCGGGCTGCAATAGTGGCGAAAACGGTGAGGAACATTTAAAGCATCCGCATGATTGTAACTGCATAGTAGCTGCAAACGAGAAAAGATGTCTTTATTTACAGTTCTTGGTGCTTTTTTAATCGCTTATGAAGGCATAGATGGCGGAAGCTCCTAAAATGTGCAAGTAATGGAATCAGTATCAATATATTTTACCAGGCAGTGTATTAAACTAATGGTAGGTCAAATCTAGGATATTTACTCATAAAGAGCGTTTATAGGGCTATCAAATGTGCTTTTCCGCAGCACTGTAGCGCCTTTGGATATTGAAGTTTTTTAAATGAATCGAATATGTGATCGATCTCGCCATCGATGTATTCGGGACTGCAGATCCGATACGCGCGTAAGAAAAAGCCAATCACCAAGCGAAAGGGCGAAAGGATTTCACCCTTTCGCCGTTTACGCGTTTACATTGAATACAGATAAGAATTTGATATTGTTTTTCATCAAACTAAACATTTGTCAAAATGAACAATCTACATATATTATTTTGTTGTGTTGACTCTTATGCAATTATTATTTTTGTTTTTGCCTTTTTGTGTTTTGACTTTTTGGCATTTGACTTTTTGTCTTTTGACTTTTTGTCTTTTGACTTTTTGTCATGTAATCCCTGACCTCTGACGTGCCCAAAAAGTGACCGGTTTAACCCCCGCCGGCCGAGGGGGGAGCGGGTGCCGCCCCCCATAGGGTTTTTTCGCGATAGCTCCGAACAAGCTGGCGATAGAGAGCTGAAACCTGGCATACCTGACCTTTGATCCAAGCCACATCTTTTAACACCAACCGCATTTTTGGGTCAGGTCAGGTCACTGACCTATGACGTCATAAGTGAACCTCTGCACGGTCTTCAGATGTCGCAACTTCGCAACGCCCTCACTGCCAGAGGAGATGTCACAGGGAAATGAAACTTGCAGAATCTAGTATCCATTATGAGTCTCACAACTTGTATATCTCGGATTTTTCCTAAAGGTCATATGAGGTCAGGTCATTTTCGTGACCTCACCATTATGTCAATGGGGAAAAATGAAAACTGCTATTCTGGCGCCGGGAACGATCTCCAACTATCTCAAGCATGACACAGAATCGTGATTTGATGCACTCCTTGCAAGGTTAGATGCGTCACTTTTGCAATGTTGACCTTCCGTGACGTCATTTATGACGTCATCAAGGTCATATTAGTTTTTCGTCAATAACTCCCGATCAAATTGAGCTAGCGCGTCGAGAAAGCCACCAATGGACTCAGGAAGACCTGCCGAATCGAATGATATGCGACATGACCTATTTCGACCAACTTCGTGACCTGGGGGTGCTGACCTGACCTTGACCTGAGGTCAACACCCCAAGTTGACCTGACCCGAACAAAAAATATATCATTCGACGCGCCTGAGCGAGGCAAACACGATGCTGCCAAAATCGCGGCTCTGCGGCCGTTTTTTGCGAAGTTATTCACCAAAAACTGAACCGTACTCTGGGGCACTTGACCTGACCTCAGAGGTCACCGGCTGACCTAGGACCTTAAAATCGGGTACCAAGCTCTGCGTCTCGTAACGGCGCACACGCTCGTTTTTTCTGCGACGCGCTAGCTCCACCAGGGGCGAAACGGCGAGGGGGGGTCGTACCCGCCCCCCCCCCTCGGCCGGCGCGTATGTAGAAAACCAATAGGTCCGGCGAGGGTTAATTTCTTCCTTGTTTTTTTTTACGCTCTTTCGAACCCCGTCTTCCCCGTTTCGCTACGTGGCTCGGGAGCCGAGTTGATGGGGGAGATTTTCAAAGACCAGCAGGGCGTGGAAATCCAGAACCCCAGCGGGGCGCAGGTATTTGAGAATATTTTCCGCTACACATTGTTCGTTCGGCGTTTAGCTTGACTGGAACACGAAAAACATGCCTATTGATTTTAAGAATGTCCATAGACAGTCTTCGAATAAAAATATTAGGTACATTTTTTTTACAAAAGAAACGCATTTTTGATAAAAGCCATAGAAAGATGTGCATAGAAATTTAATTGTGAGACCATTCGTTTTAAATAAATTATTTTGAGTAATTGACTTTTGCCATAAATTGTTACAATCAGCTCATCGTCAACTTTCGAAAGGTACAACAGAAGCACAGCTCATCAGTATTTACTGACAGAAACAGAAAGGAGTTTTCGGGGTGCTGATCACGAATATCATGTTAGTTTTGATCACAGATGATGTCCTTATGCATTTAGGCCAGGTCGGGTCAGGTCAGGTCAGGTCAACCAGTTGGGGTCCTGCTGGGTATTCCTAGTACGTGTCAACCGCCTCTGACAGCTTCGTAACATGTTATGAAGGCACCAAACTACTTCGTAAATGTTCAAATGGTTGCTAAATTCGAATTCAGCTCCAAAAACGAGCCTAGAAACATGTAAAACTGGAAAAAGTGAGCCGAGGTCATTAAAGGTCAATGACCTGACCTGACCTTCCGGTGACCTTGACATACACCCTAATGCATGGGAGCAACATCAAGTCACATGTTTGAACGCTTGAAACAACGAAAAGACTGCAAACGCGCCGGCGCGGCGCAATGCGACACACGCCGAATCGCGATTCCGGCCAAACATGGTCTCGAAAAGTAGGTCACAGGTCAAAGGTCATTTGGGTCAGGCTCATGAAATTTTGAGGCTAGGTGTAATATTGATCAACGTGAAGGTACTGAGAGTTTTGTTGCGATCGACCAGTTTTTTACGCGAGTTATTTGCGAAAAACCTTAGGGGTGGGGTTGCATCAAACCCTCCCCCCTGTGCCGGCGAGGTTAAACCTTTTGGATACAAGAATATCTATAGGTACAGTATACATACGTCGCATCGCTTTGGAATTTCTAAAATATATAACACTATGTAGTAAAACGCGTTTTGGGGCGACTGACGGAGCGAGCGAGAGGATGAGCCTTGCACGTGCAAAATTTCGAGGGGGTACCTCCAACTGACTTGTGCACGGCACTCTACTAACCGGTCTCTAGCGATGTGCCAAATTTGAGCAGAATCGGCCCAACCGCTCTTGAGATCTGGAAGCGGCACGCTGCACGTGCGCACGTGCAGAATGGGTCCCAACTCCCAACTGACTTGTGCACGGCACCCTACTAATTGGTCCCTAACCGTGTACCAAATTTGAGCGACATCGGTCCAGCCTTTCTCGAGATCTTGAAACGACCCCTGCACGTGCGCACGTGCAGCAGCACCACCACTCATGGCACATGGATATGCAGTGCCTAGTGGGTGCCTACCTACATGCCAACTTTCAGCGCAATCGGCCAAGTAGTTACCAAGATATTGCAACTATCACAAAACTGACACATCTTTGTTTTGCACGTGGCACGTGCATAAGGGGTCACCCATATGCATCGGGAATAGTCCAATACTTGGTAGAAGGAATGAAGCTACCGTTAAAAAATTACCGCATGTAAATCGATCAAGGGGTTGCTGAGATATAAGCCTCGCAAAAGCGTCCGCACGGCCGGCCTACTCAGAAATTTCCGTTAATAATCTAAGGAAAGACCAAGATTACAGATAGGAAAGACTACGCTCGCTTCGCTCGCTCCGTAATAAGTTTATTTGCGTGACGCGTAGAAAAGCCTATAATAACAGATGCTGTTTGACAGAAGACCTTTCGCTTAACCATCTCTCTCTCTCACACACACACTCTATCTCTCTCTCTCTCTCTCTCTCTCTCTCTCTCTCTCTCTCTCTCTCTCTCTCTCTCTCTCTCTCTCTCTCTCTCTCTCTCTCTCTCTCTCTCTCTCTCTCTCTCTCTCGCTCGGCTTACCGGATCGGTAGGCTGACGGCAGGCCGGTAGCGATCGCCGCTAGAAGCACTACCAGCCAGCAGAGCAGCACCTTTGCCATCATAAACGGTGAACGGCGCGCACCTCGCGCCACGTGTTACAGGACGGGTGGCGAGTGACTGACTGGAAAGGTCGACCGACAGCCCCCGACACATCACCCTCCGTCCCCCCCCCCCGCCCCCCGCCCCGTCCGTGTTACCAGAAGCCGGGACAGGCTGTCAGGGCTGTCATGGGCCTTTGACCCCGGACTATGGCACCACCGGAGGTAAATCGCTGTCGATGTTCGATAAACTGAGCTGAATAATATACATATGTAGTTAATTTAGCTTTTGCCCTTCGTCGAGGATTGCACTGACCTGAGGTAGGCGATAGGCATGCCGGAGTATGCTCGCGACAAAGGCTAGGTTATGCAAAGCATGCTCATGATGACAACGTCGACCACACCGGTGTCATGAGTACATATAGTCTATCATCAATCAGACAGAGTTTCAATTTCGCCAGTTGGGTTCCTGCCCTGATGATCAGTGAACATACCCGTTCTCCCATCAGATGTGCCCTCAGCAGACCTGCGCCCCACCAGCCGTGTCCATTTTCTCACCGCACCTGTATATACCTACCTCGGCAGACCCGACCTCGGCCCCTGACCAGATCTGTCCGTCCCCCATCAGACCCGTAACTGATACCTGCCACCCTTTACCAGACCTGTCCTGGGGTTTTACCAAACCCTTCCGGGACCAACCCCCGCGGCCCGCATCTTCCCTCACAATATGCATTTTGTTCCATACCTAATCATGCTCTTACCTCCCGATTTACCTGCTCCGCTTATTATCAGATCTGTCTCCTCCCTTTCCAAGATGCCTGTTTCGAACTTATCATCAGACCCGCCTCTTTCCTCCTAATCTACCCGTCCATTTCTCATCAGACCCAGGGGCGGATCCAGGAAAACTCCAAGGGGAGGGTCATGAATCGAAGTGGTGCCCCTACCTATACCCAAAATTAAAAACTCAACGGATTTCGTCCACTTCATTTTGGTGGGGCCCCCATTTTCAGTTTTTTTTTCTTTTTCTTTTTTATTTTCAGTCAGTATCTTAACTCATAGCCACAACCACATTTACCAATTGTAAGCAAGTATATATGAATGTGCTATGTGTATATATGTTGTGGACGCTGAGTAGTGAGTACTTACCAGGAACGTTATCAGGTAAGCAAATCGTTGTCAGTCCGACGAACTTGACCCTGGCGTATAAAGGGTCTGTCCTTGACACTTCAGGCTTGTCAGGGGCACCAAAGTCCTTCCAGGGACACCACAAACCTGTCACGGGCAACTACGGCCTTGTAGGGGCGCCACAGACCCGCCAGGGGCACCACAGGCCTGCCAGGAAGCAGGGGCACCACAGGTCTAGCAAGTATACACGACAGGCCTGTCAGGGGCACAACGGGCCTGTTGGGCCCATGAGCACCCCTAGGGGCAGGGGCACCACAGTCCTTCCAGGGGCACCGCAGGCCTGTGAGGGGCACCAGCGGCCTAGCAGGGGCACCAGTCAACACAGGCCTGCCAGGGGCACCACAGACCTGCCAGGGGCACCAGAGGCCTGCCAGGAGCACCACCGATCTCGCAGGGGTAACTTGGGCCTGTCAGGGCCCAGGGGCACCACGGGCCTGTCGAGAGGCACTTCAGGCTTTTCAGGGGCACCATAGTCCTCTCCGGGCGCAGGGGTAGCAGGGGCACCAGAGGCCTGCCAGGGGCACTACAGGCCTAGCAAGGGCACCACTGGTCTATCAGGGGCACCACGAGCCTGTCATAGCCAGGGATCTCAGGCTTGTCAAGGCCCAGGGGCACCACAGGTCTGTGAGGGGCACCAGCGACCTAGCAGGGGCACCAGTCAACACAGGTCTGCCAGGGGCGCCACAGACCTGCCAGGGGCACCACAGACCTGCCAGGGGCACCAGAGGTCTGCCAGGGGCACCACCGGCCTCGCAGGGGCACCTTGGGCCTGTCAGGGGCACCACGGGCCTGCCGAGGGGCACTTCAGACTTTTCAGGGGCACCAGTCCTCTCCGGGCGCAGGGGTACCAGCGGCCTAGCAAGAGCACCAGAGGCCTGCCAGGGGCACCAGCGGCCTAGCAAGGGCACCAGAGGCCTGCCAGGGGCACCACAGGCCTAACAAGGGCACCACGGGCCTGTCAGGGGCACCTAAGGCTTGTCAGGGCCCAGGGACACCACAGTCCTTCCAAGGGCACCGCAAGCCTGTCAGGGGCACCAGAGGCCTGCCAGGGGCACCACAGGCCGAGCAAGGGCACCACTGGCCTGTCAGGGGCACCTCAGGCTTGTCAGGGCCCAGGGGCACCACAGTCCTTCCAGGGGCATTACAAGCCTGTCAGGGGCACCAGAGGCCTAGCAAGGGCACCACAGGCCTGCCATGGACACCACAGGCCTGCCAGGGGCACCACCGGCCTGTCAGGGGCACCACGTGCCTGCCGGGGACACTTCAGGCTTGTCAGGGGCGTTACAGTCCTGTCAGGGCCCAGGGGCACCAGGCCCGTGGTGTCCCTGCTAGGCCTGTGGTGCCCCTGGCGGTCCTGTGGTGCCCCTGTCAGGACTGTGATACCCCTGATAGGCCGGTGGTGCCCCTGGCAGGTCTTTGGGCCCCCGGGCCTCAAGGGGGGGCCATGACCCATGTGACCCCCCCTTGGATCCGCCTCTGATCAGACCTGTCCCTTCCCTCCCAATCTATGCACCTGTTCCGTTTCTCGTCAGACCCGGCTCGTCGGTGCGCAGTGGTGCGTCAGACGTCGGTCCGAGTCCGTCGGAGTCGTCGGACGTCGGTCGGAGTCCGTCGGAGTCGATAGTCGACGGTCGCGACGCGACGGACGGACCACCCGTGGACAGGCCAGGTGGACAGTAGACGGACCATAGCAGTCGTACACCAGACACTGGAAATACTGTATATACCGGCTTCGATAGTTGCTACCACCGGACGGCCGAGCATCTGTCAGCGCAGGCGGTCTTCTCCAGGAGCCCCGGACCGAGCATCAGTTCCGTACCTGAACACCTGTGTGGGACGCAGCCGCCGAACTGACAGCGGCTGACCTGTGACCCGGCTGACTGGCACTGTCACGCCGCTGACAGCTCTGCCCACCTGTCACGCCGACTCTGCCCACAGGACAGGTGAGCAGGATGTGTATGCAGTGTGCAGCGCTCCCCAGCGGTCACTCAGTAGACAGTATGTAGACCGCTGGCAAAAATGTGCATGCGAATTCCACCGTAGGGTAGTTTCATCAACTGCAGGCAGCTTATAACCAGCCTTATCGCTTGGTATGCTGGCTTGATTTGCTGGGATATTCCCTCATCCTCCTCAGTACATAGGCAATAGGCATGCCTAGCTAATACGTATACCAGCCAATGCCTAGCTACTACTGTTATTTTGGGCTGAATCCGGTCTAAATATCTTGAACGATACATCTCTGTCATTTATTTGAACAAATTCAAAAGTTCCGAAATATCCCCATGGCAGCACTATCCACGTAGCTTATGCAATGTCGAATATCCAAGCTGCGACAACATTGCAGAATATTAGGTACAGTCGCCAGAGCTTTTCTGGTACTTTGTACGAACATAACCTTTGAAACTTAGAGCCTTAGACTATATTTACCTAACCTACACACAACACAGCTCCCAGAAGGTCCCCTGACCGACATATTTAATTATGTCTAGCTCGCCCCTCACAACCAGTCTCTGAGGCCATCTTGTAAGACCTTTAAAGTCGGCTTCTCAATTACTCTAGCGCAGCCAAGCGGTGTTTTTATCATCGACGATGTCAAAAGTGATTCAGCATTTCATATAATTTGGTAATGGTGAAGCCACCAAACGCCAACAAATCAAGATATCATTTTCCAATACTCAGCTGAAAGAGAGAGAGAGAGAGAGAGAGAGAGAGAGAGAGAGAGAGAGAGAGAGAGAGAGAGAGAGAGAGAGAGAGAGAGAGAGAGAGAGAGAGAGAGAGAGAGAGAGAGAGAGAGAGAGAGAGAGAGAGAGAGAGAGAGAGAGAGAGAGAAAATAACATATGTGTTGAACATCTCATAAAACACTGTTGAAGCTGGTCATACGCCTTTTTCATGGGGCTGTATAATAAATAGGACAAATATTCCCCCAAAGCCGATTTTTTTTTTTGTATCGGGTCTTTGGCTAAAAGTTCGTACCTATTTTGTAACTGTTAAAGTGAGCTTGAGGCCCATGACGACAATTTCGGAATGCAATAAAGCAGTAGGTAGGAGAGAGTGGGGTAATTTGGCCGGTGGTGTAAATTGGCCGCCCCCACCTGTACGATGTATAATAAAAGTGAGTGAAATAACTCTAGTCTCTATTCATTTGTCATGGGTAGACATAACTGGAGGACCAATGTCAAAACTTTGCCCCTCGTAGTTTTATTCAAAATTAATAAAACGTTAATTTCATCAGAAAATGGTAACTTTTACTTCTGTTTACAAAGTTGTATAACACGTAGTATTTGGTCTAAAAACGAATTGAGACATTATAGCGCCATTCTTGGGGGTGTTCAGCGGTTCCAAGAGCAATTTTATCTAATTCCGTAAAGCCGTGATGACTTTATAGACAAAAAATTTCAGAATGGCAATATGGGGTAATTTGGCCGGGACTAGCGGGGCAACTTGGCCGGTGCGCTCATGGTCACTATGCTGGGACGGCCGAGTTTTCATGGTCAATTGTACCATAAATGACATGATTCATGACCAACTTTGACTACTTTGATGCCTTACTTCCGATTGGTCAAATGTAAGAGCATGTGACGTCATCAAAGGTTACCAAACGTTTTTTGCTAATAAATCCTTACATAAAAATGGTACAGCCGCACAAATGGTCTCATTCTGTTCAGCTCGCCAAGGCGCATCGAATGATATGCATGATGACCTTGAAATCACGTGACCTTGAGGTCAAGCGACCTGATGCAACGTGACCTGAGGTCAACCTTTGACCTTGGCTTCTCAAGGTCAACACATATATCTTTCGATGCGGACTGACGAGAGAATTACGATGGTACTCGAAGTTTTGGCCTAGCTTGATTACTTCAAAAGTTATTCGTAAAAAAACTGTGATCGCATCTAGAGCCGCTAATTTGGCTATTTTGACCCCTGTGACCCCTGAGCCAACCTCCAAAAAGCGGCAAATGCGTCATAGGACACACGTCATTGCTGAATCTGAAGCTGACTCGCAATATAACAGAAAATCCCGACCGCAAACTAACACCGGCCAAATTGCCCCACACCCCGGGCCAAATAACCCTGCTAGTGGGGCAATTTGGCCGCCTTGCAGACCTTTGTAATACGTCACAATTTCAATATAAGTAATTACTCTATCATTTCAAGTTCACTGTCCAGTGAAGTAAAATGAATGCGACACCTGCCAGCGTTGAGAAAATGCAGAAATGTGTCGTCAATTTTAAGTTATATCGTTTTCTAAAAAAAGCGGCCAAATTACCCCACTCTCCCCTACGCAGCTCACCAGAGGAGGGATGCATAAGTTACTGCACGCAGCATACCTTGTACCCAAGTTAAAACGAACGCAGAAAAACTTACATATTTGTGTTGGCCATCGATGTTTTGTACCCATATTCATTTACTGTATGTCTGTGTGCCTTCTGCTGACGCCCCAGGGCGTGGTCGATGTCGACGACGGCCGGCGGCTCTTGGACCGACTGCGAGGGGTTCACGGGCGGGCCGCGCAGAGCACCGGCCGCCGGCTGGCCGTCGCGACACTCGGCCAGCTCCCTGGCGACAGACGCCGCCAGCCAGCCCGGCACCAGTGCGGCAGACAGACTGAGACGGCCCCGCTCGGCACCCGAACACTCGACACGCACCAGCGCTCACAGGTGGGAGAGGCAGCCGTACCGTCTGTCCGCTCCCAGCGAGTAGCGACTGTCTGTCCACTCCCAGGTGGGGGGAGGGAGCCGTACCGTCTGTCCGCTCCTAGGTACTGTCTGTCCGCCTAAAGGTGGAAGAGGGAGCGATACTGTCTGTCCGCTCACAGGTGGGAGAGGAAGCGACTGTCCCCGCTCACAGTGACTGTACGGCAAGCGACGGTCCGTCCGCTCTTAGCGTTTGTGGAGAGTGTTTGTCTCTGCTGGTCTGCTTGTCTATCTGTCTGCGAGTCTGTCTGTCTGTCGGTCCGTCGGTCTGTCCGTCCGCTCCCAGCTATTGTCTACGAATTGTCTGTCCTTGCGCTCCTGACGACTATCTGCGGAGCGGAGAGTGTCTGTCCGTCCGTTCCTAGGGACCGCTTCTAGCGACTGCCTGCGGGAGTGTCTGTCTGTCTGTCTGTCTGTCTGTCTGTCTGTCTGTCTGTCTGTCTGTCTGTCTGTCTGTCTGTCTGTCTGTCTGTCTGTCTGTCTGTCTGTCTGTCTGTCTGTCTGTCTGTCTGTCTGTCTGTCTGTCTGTCTGTCTGTCTGTCTGTCTGTCTGTCTGTCTGTCTGTCTGTCTGTCTGTCTGTCTGTCTGTCTGTCTGTCTGTCTGTCTGTCTGTCTGTCTGTCTGTCTGTCTGTCTGTCTGTCTGTCTGTCTGTCTGTCTGTCTGTCTGTCTGTCTGTCTGTCTGTCTGTCTGTCTGTCTGTCTGTCTGTCTGTCTGTCTGTCTGTCTGTCTGTCTGTCTGTCTGTCTGTCTGTCTGTCTGTCTGTCTGTCTGTCTGTCTGTCTGTCTGTCTGTCTGTCTGTCTGTCTGTCTGTCTGTCTGTCTGTCTGTCTGTCTGTCTGTCTGTCTGTCTGTCTGTCTGTCTGTCTGTCTGTCTGTCTGTCTGTCTGTCTGTCTGTCTGTCTGTCTGTCTGTCTGTCTGTCTGTCTGTCTGTCTGTCTGTCTGTCTGTCTGTCTGTCTGTCTGTCTGTCTGTCTGTCTGTCTGTCTGTCTGTCTGTCTGTCTGTCTGTCTGTCTGTCTGTCTGTCTGTCTGTCTGTCTGTCTGTCTGTCTGTCTGTCTGTCTGTCTGTCTGTCTGTCTGTCTGTCTGTCTGTCTGTCTGTCTGTCTGTCTGTCTGTCTGTCTGTCTGTCTGTCTGTCTGTCTGTCTGTCTGTCTGTCTGTCTGTCTGTCTGTCTGTCTGTCTGTCTGTCTGTCTGTCTGTCTGTCTGTCTGTCTGTCTGTCTGTCTGTCTGTCTGTCTGTCTGTCTGTCTGTCTGTCTGTCTGTCTGTCTGTCTGTCTGTCTGTCTGTCTGTCTGTCTGTCTGTCTGTCTGTCTGTCTGTCTGTCTGTCTGTCTGTCTGTCTGTCTGTCTGTCTGTCTGTCTGTCTGTCTGTCTGTCTGTCTGTCTGTCTGTCTGTCTGTCTGTCTGTCTGTCTGTCTGTCTGTCTGTCTGTCTGTCTGTCTGTCTGTCTGTCTGTCTGTCTGTCTGTCTGTCTGTCTGTCTGTCTGTCTGTCTGTCTGTCTGTCTGTCTGTCTGTCTGTCTGTCTGTCTGTCTGTCTGTCTGTCTGTCTGTCTGTCTGTCTGTCTGTCTGTCTGTCTGTCTGTCTGTCTGTCTGTCTGTCTGTCTGTCTGTCTGTCTGTCTGTCTGTCTGTCTGTCTGTCTGTCTGTCTGTCTGTCTGTCTGTCTGTCTGTCTGTCTGTCTGTCTGTCTGTCTGTCTGTCTGTCTGTCTGTCTGTCTGTCTGTCTGTCTGTCTGTCTGTCTGTCTGTCTGTCTGTCTGTCTGTCTGTCTGTCTGTCGGTCCGTCAGTCTGTCCGTCCGCTCCCAGCTATTGTCTGCGGATTGTCTGTCCGTGCGCTCCTGGCGGCTGTCTGCGAAAAGTGTCCGTCTGTCTGTGCGCTCCTAGGGACGATCCGTCCGCTCCTAGCGTCAGTCTGTCCGCTTCTAGCCCTCGCCCGCACATGGGGGGGGGTAGGTTGCCACCCCCCCCCCGGTAGTCTTTCTGCTCTGCACTCAACATTTTTAGAGCTAGAAGGCTGATTTTTCGTATAGCTGCTCCTCTATCCTTTCTTGATATCCACTGAAAATTTCAAGTTTCTGTGACCTTTGGTTTCGGAGATATGACCTTGTTTTTCAGGTCATGTCATGACCCAAATGGCCAATTCTCGACATCTTGCGTTGGCTATGGGCCTTGTGAGCTTTTGACACCTTGATTTCGGCCTTTTTTACCAGTCTTACCTCCCACCCATCATGGAACATGTTGTTCGACGATGTACAGATGTCAAGGTCAAGGTCAAGGTCAACCTAGGTCATCTAAGATAATTGCGTTTTAGGCAAGCGGAATTTACTTTTTGTGAAGTTTTTTGACTGCATTTATGGTAAAAGCTTCTCAGATCATGATTTCATGTAATATGGACACATAAACAATCGGTGCACACATCAGTATACACACAGACACACACAGACATACAAGCACATATAATTGACCTTGACCTAACTTGACCTGAAATGACCTCAGCAGCAAAAACCTGGTCGGGTAGTGTGAGAAAGAGGTTCTAGCTGGCTTGGCACCAGAAAACGGCATCGTTATCGGTATATGATAAGCAGCGCACTTGATATCCAACGCTGACCCAAAACAGCAACATTTTTTAGTTTGACCTGACCTGGAAGGTCAATGACTGACCTGAGAAGGTAAAACTGGGTATCATTGGATTCGTCTCTTCCCAAAGAATCTTTTTAGTCTTTACCGCTAAGCTCTATCTCCAACAGGAACGAAATGGCGCGGGGGGGGGGTGGCACCCCCCCCCCCATGTGCGTTCTAGGATGGGAAAATGGCATGTGCGGGCGAGGGCTAGCGACTGTCTGCGAGGAGTGTCTGTCTGCCTGACTGTCAGTCTGTCGGGTGTGTCTGTCTGTCTGTCTGCCTGCCTGCCTGCCTGCCTGCCTGCCTGCCTGCCTGTCTGTCTGTCTGTCTGTCTGTCTGTCTGTCGGTCTGTGTGTCTGTTAGTCTGTCGGTCTGTTGGTCTGTCTGTGTGTCTGTCTATCTGTCTGTCTGTCCGTCTCCCCCTCTCTCTCTCTTTCTCTGTCTCCCCCTCTCTCTCTATTTTGGTCTCGCTTTTATCCTAATCATGGATTTTGCCCTCACTGAATATCACATCAGACGGCACACCAACTAAGCGACTATCAATTACCATAATAATGCAACACTCATTATGGGCTGCTGTCGGCAACCATGACCTTTTGTTCGGGTCTGTACCATGTGAGCGTACCCTTTGGGTTGTCTCAACACAATCTCCCTCAACGTAAGTACACTGCACGTGATGTGGCCACATATGTACGGACTCCAGTGTGATTTGTTGTGACACACGCCAGTAACTTTGTCACGCGGCGGGTGAGGTATGTCACTCGCCGCTCCGTTCTGGACGACAGACACAGCCTGGAGCGGCGCGACCTTCCTCGGAACGTCGCCTCCCATCTCTCACTCATTGTAGTCGATACCGCCAGGTATTGCCGTTCTGGCGTGAAATCCTGTGGCTGATATTGGCCGAGGTTGCGGGAGCGGTGCTCCACTGAGACAATGCATATCGGCCATACATCTACTACATTCCCTAGACAGGACACCGCACGTATCAGACTCCAAAGCATCGATCCTTCTGGTTATGACATCAATAAATATATTACTAAAGTGTTCTTGACTTAAGTGATTTGTTGGACCACCTGACAGACAAGCATCGCGTCGTCATGTTCGAATGTTACGCTGCGTAATACGAGTATACGTGTAATGTAATGGTTTGGTATAATCTAGCACACAGAAAATGGACTGAAAGGAACATTAGGAGCAATGAATCTCAACTGCATTCCCTCATTACCTAAATGTTGGCATTTGCCGGCTCTCATCCTATCACCTTTTTGATTTGAAAAAAATAGACATACTCATCATAGAGATTAGAAATACAGTGCAACTCGTTAAAAATGTTAACCTATTTGTGATCAGATAGAGATAGGGAGAAATTTTTAAAAATATTTCTCACGTTGCTCAAAGTTCTCACGGTGTACCCCAGTTTGTGTCTCTGCGTGTAGCTGTGTAGTGTGTACGGACATGCATGTGTAACAGGCCGATCTGTGTGGCTGTATGTGCCGGTATTTGTAATTTGTACGTGTGTGTGTATGCCCTGTGGCGGTGGTTGATCACTATTGACCACAATTCCCGGAGCCACAGATGTCCGCTCACAGATCGATGGTTTCTCCCGGAGCCAGACTAATTGTCTGATATGACGGAATGGCCGCGCCCGCGCCCGCCCGTCCGTCCAACCAATATCGCTGGGGGCGGCCCGTAAGACTAATCACGTACCTCTAATCAGGCAGACGTTCCTGTTCAGCTGAACGCCCCCCCCCCCCCCCACCTCGCCTCCACTCTCACCCCTCTCCGCTGGGCTTTAATCACGGGGCTTAACAGTGGGGAAATTCAAAACGATTGGCATGAACCCAACTCAAAGAACGAGTAAATGAATTTAATCTAAAAATGGATCATATTTGGTATGCAATCCGAAACGTACCCTTCTAGATCCGTTTAAAAGTTAGACAAGGAACAGAATATGCCCGTCCCAACGGGTCCCTGCTCAGTGCTCATGCTCCCTCCCTTATTCAGCGCAAATTCAGCGTTCGGCTGAATATCTCAGCGGAGCGCGAGTCAGCTTATTAACTTGTTTCATTTTTTCAGAATGGCCAGCCTGCTACCCCGAGTCAAAGTGAGAAACTTTTTGGAAGACTTCAGCGAGATCGACCCGAGGAAGTTTCACTTTTACGACTTTGGCATCCAAGACTTCCTGGTGATGCGCCACCATATCACCTTGGTATGAGCGGGAGAAAATTAGAAAACTGAATAAAGCCAAATGAAAGACTGTAAATAAAAACTATGATGACCTCGGCGAATGCTTGACTTTTAAAATTAAGGAACCATTAGACTTAAAGGCTGAAACAGACTCTTTCCGCGTTCAGGAAATCGCATGCGAGAGCCTATTCAAATACATTATAATTCTTCCCGCATCAATCGCATCCGGGAGGTGCGTGCGATTGATGCGAGCGTGCTTCCATGTATTTGAATAGGCTCTCGCATGCGATTTCCTGACTGCGGAAAGCGTCTGTTTCAGGCAAAGATGCTTTTTTTTGCTGGGGAGTTAAACTGAAGGAATATTTGCAGACGTTCTCAGGCATTTTGTTGCAGATTAACTCTTAGGTTCTGAGGGAGATTATTTTTATTCTTCTTATTATACACAAATGGTTAAATAAAAAAAGACGCTTGAGCCGTTCACTTCCAAATATGATGTCGTGTCTAACAGCATACTGTAAATCTGATATGAGCCGCTAGTTAATGAAACTGAAATTGAGTAAGTATGGGTTTATAGGATTTTTGTTATCTTAGGCAGGGCTTAAAACCGGTTGCTGTAAATAAAAATGATTAGAATCATCAACCTGATGCCTAATACATGTGTGTTGACCACACAGGCCTAAGCAGGGTAAGGAGGCATATGGCACAAGCTGGGGAGCGTTCGAAACGTTTACGTTTTTTATAACTTATTTCGGGAAACTTCTGAGCATTACACCGTAAACGCTCATTTTAATCCATTAAAGGTAGTGTGACACCTTTGAAAGATTTCCCATTTTATTTTTCCTAGGATAAGAAGCTTCTGTTTATACCTTATATCGCAAAAAAAATTCAAAAATGGGCCTGGAATAGTGCCTTTTTCGCCTAAAAGTTTATCGGTTTTTCGATATGTATAACAATTGTAGTGGGCTGACCTGTAAACAGGCGTCGGCAACAATCGCGAATGCGGCGCACATGTGACAATAAGCAAAGGTCATTATAGAGTTACGACGTAGGTACGGGAATGAGTTATCAGCTGTCTAATCGTAGACAACACAATGTCGAGCCTTAAACCGTAAGCCTGTATTGGTATTGTTTCTTTTATTTGGCTGTCGAACATTATTTATGGTTTGAAATGTGATTTTATGTAAAATAATTGATATGAAAAAGCCGTCTCTTAAGTTATGACCCCATTTCACCACACGCAAGTGGCAGAAATGACAATGATCAGCTGACGCATTTTTCTTGGCCGAAGTCAGAGCGCGCGGCCCGACGCACCACCACCGCACCACAAAGTATGAGCAGAAGCCGCGCCCAAAGCCAGGGCCCCGGTAACGTGAGGTAGCCGAGTCGGGGCAGCGTGCGCTGACCCAAGCCGGGGCCGCAGCTTTGGGCGCGGTCTACCGCATCCCCGCGGGCAGCCCCGGGCTATCACATGACACCGGGAGGACGCGCGGCCCCGGCTTGGGTCAGCGCACGCTGCCCCGACTCGGCTACCTCACGTTACCGGGGCCCTGGCTTTGGGCGCGGTCTACCGCACCACCTAACAGGCGTGTTCGAAACCGCAGGAGATGATGATGAACGGGTTTATCGAAACTTGATTGGATGAGCATATCGGTAATAGCGATTTCAGTGTGTGCATTTATTGTTCATAGTGGTGTGAAATGTGGTTGGGGTACGACCGACAACCCGTCGGGGCGAATTTCGCACTGGGGTACTCAAAATTTGAAGAATTTAAGACGTTTCCATGAGTTTTGAAGGTGTGGATAAGTTCTAAAAATCCAGTTCTCCTTATCTGGGCCATTAACTCCATACGGTCCAGGAAAGCTGGCACACTACCTTTAACCCGCGCACCGACGGGGGGTGGTTTATCGCCTTCCCCCCCCCATGAGGTTTTTCGTGAATAGCGAGAAAACTTTTTTTGGAAAGAAGAAACTTCTCATGACTTTTCCCTCATCAATTTTACACATTGTGTTCAAGCACTGGCAGTTCCAGGGGGGGGGGGGGCAACCGGGCCAAAGTCAGGGATAGGGGCGGCGAAAACGTGATTTGCCCCCCTTTCCAAATCAAAATCACCCCTTTAACCCTCGCATGTGTAGGGGGGGGGGGGTCGGATGGACCCCCCCATGGTTTTTCGCGAATAACTCGCGTAAAAAGCGGCCGATCGCGACGAAACTTTCAGTACCCTCGCATTGATCAATTTGACACCTACCCTGAAAATTTCATGACCCTGACCCAAATGACCTTTGACCTGTGACCTCTTTTCCGAGACCATGTTTGGCCGGAATCGCGATTCGGCGTACGTCGGCTCGCATTAGCCGCGCGTTTGCAAGCTTTTCCTGGTTTCAAACGTTCAAACATGTGATTTGATGTTGCTCCCATGCATTAGGGTGGGTGTCAAGGTCACCTGAAGGTCAGGTCAGGTCATTGACCTTTGATGACCTCGGGTGACCTCGGTTCACTTTTTCGAGTTTTACATGTTTCTAGGCTAGTTTTTGGAGCTGAATTTGAATTTAGCAACCATTTGAACATTTACGAAGTAGTTTTGGTGCCTTCGTAACATGTTACGAAGCTGTCAGAGGCGGTTGACACGTACTACGAATACCCGTCACGGCGCCTACTGATTGACCTGACCTGACCTGACCCGACCTGGTCCAAATGCTTAAAGACATCATCTGTGATCAAAACTAATACGATATTCGTGATCAGCACCCCGAAAAACCCCATAGCAGCCACACTTTACGACTTTCTAATAGGTCCCGATTTTCCCGACTTTGGGTCATTGACCTGACCTGGAAGGTCAACCAATGACCTAGGACCTTAAAATTGGGTATCATCGGCTTCCTCTCGTCACGGGCAACACGCTCGTTTTTTCCGCGAAGCTCTAACTCGATCAGGGGCCAAACGGCAAGGGGGGGAGTCCAACCGACCCCCCCCCCCCTACACATTAGAAGCTGGAAAACGCCGCACACATGCGAGGGTTAAAATTTCTTCAGGATTGCAATCCACAAGAAAATGACATGCATGCAAGATAAGTCAATAAATCCTCACTCCCGATCCCAATTAATCCAAGTATATGAAAAGTGGGAGATTTTGTCATTGATAACCTTTGGAGACCTGACCTTTTGGCTGGCTTTGGCCCCTCCCTTTGAAAACGGCTGGAACCGCCAGTGTGTGCAAGTTTGAACTTCCCATACCTTTCAAGGCATGGGTGAAACTTTGACATCACCATTGGGGTCCCAAACGTCCAAGGGGGCCTCCATTTAGTGGGGGCCTCCAAGCAATTAGGGGCCTCCAATTGCGGAAGCGGTAATTTACAAACCACACCAGGGCCTCCTCTAAGAAATTTTCACTGGGGGACCAGAGGCTCAGAAGCCAAGCCTAGGGTACCCCCAAATCCAGTTTTATCATCGGATTTTGGCCACTTGTTTTTCGTCACAGCCCGGATGCCATGATTTAATTTTTTTATATTAACCCTCGCCGGCACAGGGGGTTGATGCAACCCCCCCTAAGGTTTTTCGCGAATAACTCGCGTAAAAAGCGGCCGATCGCGACGAAACTTTCAGTACCCTCGCATTGATCAATTTAAACCTACCCTGAAAATTTCATGACCCTGACCCAAATGACCTTTGACCTGTGACCTCTTTTCCGAGACCATGTTTGGCCGGAATCGCGATTCGGCGTATGTCGGCTCGCATTAGCCGCGCGTTTGCAAGCTTTTCCTGGTTTCAAACGTTCAAACATGTGATTTGATGTTGCTCCCATGCATTAGGGTGGGTGTCAAGGTCACCTGAAGGTCAGGTCAGGTCATTGACCTTTGATGACCTCGGGTGACCTCGGTTCACTTTTTCGAGTTTTACATGTTTCTAGGCTAGTTTTTGGAGCTGAATTTGAATTTAGCAACCATTTGAACATTTACGAAGTAGTTTTGGTGCCTTCGTAACATGTTACGAAGCTGTCAGAGGCGGTTGACACGTACTACGAATACCCGTCACGGCGCCTACTGATTGACCTGACCTGACCTGACCCGACCTGGTCCAAATGCTTAAAGACATCATCTGTGATCAAAACTAACACGATATTCGTGATCAGCACCCCGAAAAACCCCATAGCAGCCACACTTTACGACTTTCTAATAGGTCCCGATTTTCCCGACTTTGGGTCATTGAGCTGACCTGGAAGGTCAACCAATGACCTAGGACCTTAAAATTGGGTATCATCGGCTTCCTCTCGTCACGGGCAACACGCTCGTTTTTTTCCGCGAAGCTCTAGCTCGATCAGGGGCCAAACGGCAAGGGGGGGGGGGGTCCAACCGACCCCCCCCCCCTACACATTAGAAGCTGGAAAACGCCGCACACATGCGAGGGTTAAAATTTCTTCAGGATTGCAATCCACAAGAAAATGACATGCATGCAAGATAAGTCAATAAATCCTCACTCCCGATCCCAATTAATCCAAGTATATGAAAAGTGGGAGATTTTGTCATTGATAACCTTTGGAGACCTGACCTTTTGGCTGGCTTTGGCCCCTCCCTTTGAAAACGGCTGGAACCGCCAGTGTGTGCAAGTTTGAACTTCCCATACCTTTCAAGGCATGGGTGAAACTTTGACATCACCATTGGGGTCCCAAACGTCCAAGGGGGCCTCCATTTAGTGGGGGCCTCCAAGCAATTAGGGGCCTCCAATTGCGGAAGCGGTAATTTACAAACCACACCAGGGCCTCCTCTAAGAAATTTTCACTGGGGGACCAGAGGCTCAGAAGCCAAGCCTAGGGTACCCCCAAATCCAGTTTTATCATCGGATTTTGGCCACTTGTTTTTCGTCACAGCCCGGATGCCATGATTTAATTTTTTATATTAACCCTCGCCGGCACAGGGGGTTGATGCAACCCCCCTTAAGGTTTTTCGCGAATAACTCGCGTAAAAAGCGGCCGATCGCGACGAAACTTTCAGTACCCTCGCATTGATCAATTTAAACCTACCCTGAAAATTTCATGACCCTGACCCAAATGACCTTTGACCTGTGACCTCTTTTCCGAGACCATGTTTGGCCGGAATCGCGATTCGGCGTATGTCGGCTCGCATTAGCCGCGCGTTTGCAAGCTTTTCGTGGTTTCAAACGTTCAAAGATGTTATTTGATGTTGCTCCCATACATTAGGGTGGGTGTAAAGGTCACCTGAAGGTCAGGTCAGGTCATTGACCTTTGGTGACCTGGGGTGACCTCGGTTCACTTTTCGAGTTTTACATGTTTTTAGGCTAGTTTTTGGAACTGAATTAGAATTTAGCAACCATTTGAACATTTACTAAGTAGTTTTGGTGCCTTCGTAACATGTTACGAAGCTGTCAGAGGCGGTTGACACGTATTACGAATACCCGTCACAACCCCTACCGGTTGACCTGACCTGACCTGACCCGACCTGGTCTAAATGCTTAAAGACATCATCTCTGATCAAAACTAACACGATATTCGTGATCAGCGCCCCGGAAAACCACATAGCAGCCACTCTTTACGACTTTCTAACAGATCCCGATTTTCCCGGTTTTCGGGTCATTGACCTGACCTGGAAGGTCACCCGATGACCTAGGACCTTAAAATTGGGTATCATCGGCTTTCTCTCGTGACGGGCAGCACGCTCGTTTTTTTTCCGCGAAGCTCTAGCTCGATCAGGGGCCAAACGCGAGGGGGGGTCGTACCAACCTTGTGCCGTCGAAGGACGCAAAATGGCCTGTGCCGGCGAGGGTTAATAAAGAAATGGTAGGTCACCTGACCCTACTGGTGGATCCCAGGCCCATGTCGTCCCCTATCTCTCTGCGTGTCCACTAACACGAATGACGTCACGCATGTGGGCGGAGCTATGGGCGGAGCCTAACGCACGCGGCAGTCCAAGCCGCCATATTTGAATTTATATTTTAATAGAATCTTGCCGATATTTTGGGTGAAGTCAATTTATATGGATAGCTTGGTGACAGTTTAGCTATACGAATAATAATTTATTATGGATGTGCGTATATTCAGCTTGGAATTGCAATTAAAGTTCCGCACCACATAGATTCGAACTCAGGACCTTTGGAATACTGCGCGGGCACGCTAACCACTACACTACCGCGACCGCGCGGCAGCCGGCGGCAGGGAGGCTGCGGAGACATGGGGGGACATTTTACGCTTTTGTGAAAAAAGCAAAAGATTTAGCGAAAAACACGTAATAGATAACTTGCAGAAAATTGTCTGCTCTTTCAGATAAGATACTTAGGTTTGATATATCTTGTGCAGACTTCATTCTACAGTGCTTCGAAAATCGCTCATTTACATGGGGATTGAACGGGGCTTCGAGACTTGACTCCAAATGACGTCACGAGCTGACGTCACGAAAAGGTAGAATCGCCGGACGACCCTACCTGGTATATAGGGCCTTGGTGGATCCAGGCCAGCAGGGTGACATTGCATGTAAATATCCCCCGCGGCGTCCGAAATCGACGAAAATTTCTGGCTTTTTTCACTTTCGACAAAAACAAAACAAAATGCTTTTAATATAGAAAAAAAGAAGAATTTAATGGCACAACATTGCGCACGTCTGTCAAGACAGCCTCAGATTCAGATTCACTTTCAGAATCACATTCGGACCCCCTTAGATTTTAATAAAAACTGGTCCATGGGTACAGTTTTGGACGCTGATTCCAATGGTGAAGTCTGTTTTTCGCCACATATTATACTTTGGCCCGTAGAGGCATTCAAAGTTTTTTTGGGGGCGAAGGGGGACCCCCTTAGATTTTCATAAAAACTGGTCCATGGGTACAGTTTTGGACGCTGATTCCAACGGTGAAGTCTGTTTTTCGCCACATATTATACTTTGGCCCCTGGAGGCATTCAAAGTTTTTTGGGGGCGAAGGGGACTCCCTTAGATTTTCATAAAAACTGGTCCATGTGTACAGTTTTGGACGCTGATTCCAACGGTGAAGTCTGTTTTTCGCCACATATTATACTTTGGCCCCTAGAGGCATTCAAAGTTTTTTTTTGGGGAAGGGGGACCCCCTTAGATTTTCATAAAAACTGGTCCATGTGTACAGTTTTGGACGCTGATTCCAACGGTGAAGTCTGTTTTTCGCCACATATTATACTTTGGCCCCTAGAGGCATTCAAAGTTTTTTGGGGAAGGGGGACCCCCTTAGATTTTCATAAAAACTGGTCCATGTGTACAGTTTTGGACGCTGATTCCCATGGTGAAGTCTGTTTTTCGCCACATATTATACTTTGGCCCCTAGAGGCACTCAGATTCACTTTCAGAATCACATTCGGACCCCCTTAGATTTTCATAAAAACTGGTCCATGTGTACAGTTTTGGACGCTGATTCCAACGGTGAAGTCTGTTTTTCGCCACATATTATACTTTGGCCCCTAGAGGCATTCAAAGTTTTTTGGGGGAAGGGAGACCCCCTTAGATTTTCATAAAAACTGGTCCATGTGTACAGTTTTGGACGCTGATTCCAACGGTGAAGTTTGTTTTTCGCCACATATTATACTTTGGCCCCTAGAGGCATTCAAAGTTTTTTGGGGCGAAGGGGGACCCCCTTAGATTTTCATAAAAACTGGTCCATGGGTACAGTTTTGGACGCTGATTCCAATGGTGAAGTCTGTTTTTCGCCACATATTATACTTTGGCCCCTAGAGGCATTCAAAGTTTTTTGGGGGCGAAGGGGGACCCCCTTAGATTTTCATAAAAACTGGTCCATGTGTACAGTTTTGGACGCTGATTCCAACGGTGAAGTCTGTTTTTCGCCACATATTATACTTTGGCCCCTAGAGGCATTCAAAGTTTTTTTTGGGAAGGGGGACCCCCTTAGATTTTCATAAAAACTGGTCCATGTGTACAGTTTTGGACGTTGATTCCAATGGTGAAGTTTGTTTTTCGCCACATATTATACTTTGGCCCCTAGAGGCATTCAAAGTTTTTTGGGGCGAAGGGGGACCCCCTTAGATTTTCATAAAAACTGGTCCATATGGGTACAGTTTTGGACGCTGATTCCAATGGTGAAGTCTGTTTTTCGCCACATATTATACTTTGGCCCCTAGAGACATTCAAAGATTTTTTTTGGGCGAAGGGGGACCCCCTTAGATTTTCATAAAAACTAGTCCATGTGTACAGTTTTGGACGCTGATTCCAACGGTGAAGTCTGTTTTTCGCCACATATTATACTTTGGCCCCTAGAGACATTCAACATTTTTTTGGGGAAGGGGGACCCCCTTAGATTTTCATAAAAACTGGTCCATGTGTACAGTTTTGGACGCTGATTCCCATGGTGAAGTCTGTTTTTCGCCACATATTATACTTTGGCCCCTAGAGGCATTAAGATTCACTTTCAGAATCACATTCGGACCCCCTTAGATTTTCATAAAAACTGGTCCATGGGATGTCCATGAAGACAGCAACGCATTCGTATTCGCTTTCAAAAACGTATTCGGCGACCCCAACGATTTCGCTCAAGTTCATACAGGACATCCCTATGGGGGCCCTCATCACACACGTGAAATATCTAAGCGGCATAATTATCCGCTTATGAGTTAGAGGTGCAAATCCAAAATACCAGATTTCCGGCGACCCCTGCGATTTCGCTCAAACTCACACAGTACATTCTAATGGAGGCCCTCATCACACACGTGCAATATCTAAGCGGCATAATTATCCGTTTATGAGTTAGAGGTGAAAATCCAAAATACCCGATTTCCGGCGACCCCTCTGATTTCGCTCAAACTCACACAGGACATTCCAATGGCGGCCCTCATCACACACGTGAAATATCTAAGCGGCATAATTAACCGTTTATGAGTTAGAGGTGTAAATCCAAAGTAGCCGATTTCCGGCGACCCCTGCGATTTCGCTCAAATTCACACACGACATCCCTATGGGGGCCCTCATCACACACGTGAAATATCTAAGCGGCATAATTATCCGCTTATGAGTTAGAGGTGCAAATCCAAAATACCAGATTTCCGGCGACCCCTGCGATTTCGCTCAAACTCACACAGTACATTCTAATGGAGGCCCTCATCACACACGTGCAATATCTAAGCGGCATAATTATCCGTTTATGAGTTAGAGGTGAAAATCCAAAATACCCGATTTCCGGCGACCTCTGCGATTTCGCTCAAACTCACACAGGATATTCCAATGGAGGCCCTCATCACACACGTGAAATATCTAAGCGGCATAATTAACCGTTTATAAGTTAGAGGTGCAAATCCAAAATACCCGATTTCTGGCGACCCCTGCGATTTCGCTCAAATTCACACAGGACATCCCTATGGGGACCCTCATCACACACAAGAAATATCTAAGCGGCATAATCATCCGTTTATGAGTTAGAGGTGCAAATCCAAAATGCCCGATTTCCGGCGACCCCTGCGATTTCGCTCAAATTCACACAGGACATTCCAATAGGGGCCCTTATCACACACGTGAACTATCTAAGCGGCATCATTATCCGTTTATGAGTTAGAGGTGAAAATCCAAAATACCCGATTTCCGGGGACCCCTCTGATTTCGCTCAAACTCACACAGGACATTCCAATGGCGGCCCTCATCACACACGTGAAATATCTAAGCGGCATAATTAACCGTTTATGAGTTAGAGGTGTAAATCCAAAGTACCCGATTTCCGGCGACCCCTGCGATTTCGCTCAAGTTCATACAGGACATCCCTATGGGGGCCCTCATCACACACGTGAAATATCTAAGCGGCATAATTATCCGCTTATGAGTTAGAGGGGCAAATCCAAAATACCCAATTTCCGGCGACCCCTGCGATTTCGCTCAAATTCACACACGACATCCCTATGGGGGCCCTCATCACACACGTGAAATATCTAAGCGGCATAATTATCCGCTTATGAGTTAGAGGTGCAAATCCAAAATACCCGATTTCCGGCGACCCCTGCGATTTCGCTCAAACTCACACAGTACATTCTAATGGAGGCCCTCATCACACACGTGCAATATCTAAGCGGCATAATTATCCGTTTATGAGTTAGAGGTGAAAATCCAAAATACCAGATTTCCGGCGACCTCTGCGATTTCGCTCAAACTCACACAGGACATTCCAATGGAGGCCCTCATCACACACGTGAAATATCTAAGCGGCATAATTAACTGTTTATAAGTTAGAGGTGCAAATCCAAAATACCCGATTTCTGGCGACCCCTGCGATTTCGCTCAAATTCACACAGGACATCCCTATGGGGACCCTCATCACACACAAGAAATATCTAAGCGGCATAATTATCCGTTTATGAGTTAGAGGTGCAAATCCAAAATACCCGATTTCCGGCGACCCCTGCGATTTCGCTCAAATTCACACACGACATCCCTATGGGGGCCCTCATCACACACGTGAAATATCTAAGCGGCATAATAATCCGCTTATGAGTTAGAGGTGCAAATCCAAAATACCCGATTTCCGGCGACCCCTGCGATTTCGCTCAAACTCACACAGTACATTCTAATGGAGGCCCTCATCACACACGTGCAATATCTAAGCGGCATAATTATCCGTTTATGAGTTAGAGGTGAAAATCCAAAATACCTGATTTCCGGCGACCTCTGCGATTTCGCTCAAACTCACACAGGACATTCCAATGGAGGCCCTCATCACACACGTGAAATATCTAAGCGGCATAATTAACCGTTTATAAGTTAGAGGTGCAAATCCAAAATACCCGATTTCTGGCGACCCCTGCGATTTCGCTCAAATTCACAAAGGACATCCCTATGGGGACTCTCATCACACACAAGAAATATCTAAGCGGCATAATTATCCGTTTATGAGTTAGAGGTGCAAATCCAAAATACCCGATTTCCGGCGACCCCTGCGATTTCGCTCAAACTCACACAGTACATTCAAATGGAGGCCCTCATCACACACGTGCAATATCTAAGCGGCATAATTATCCGTTTATGAGTTAGAGGTGAAAATCCAAAATACCCGATTTCCGGCGACCCCTCTGATTTCGCTCAAACTCACACAGGACATTCCAATGGCGGCCCTCATCACACACGTGAAATATCTAAGCGGCATAATTAACCGTTTATGAGTTAGAGGTGTAAATCCAAAGTAGCCGATTTCCGGCGACCCCTGCGATTTCGCTCAAATTCACACACGACATCCCTATGGGGGCCCTCATCACACATGTGAAATATCTAAGCGGCATAATTATCCGCTTATGAGTTAGAGGTGTAAATCCAAAGTACCCGATTTCCGGCGACCACTGCGATTTCGCTCAAGTTCATACAGGACATCCCTATGGGGGCCCTCATCACACACGTGAAATATCTAAGCGGCATAATTATCCGCTTATGAGTTAGAGGGGCAAATCCAAAATACCCAATTTCCGGCGACCCCTGCGATTTCGCTCAAATTCACACACGACATCCCTATGGGGGCCCTCATCACACACGTGAAATATCTAAGCGGCATAATTATCCGCTTATGAGTTAGAGGTGCAAATCCAAAATACCCGATTTCCGGCGACCCCTGCGATTTCGCTCAAACTCACACAGTACATTCTAATGGAGGCCCTCATCACACACGTGCAATATCTAAGCGGCATAATTATCCGTTTATGAGTTAGAGGTGAAAATCCAAAATACCCGATTTCCGGCGACCTCTGCGATTTCGCTCAAACTCACACAGGACATTCCAATGGAGGCCCTCATCACACACGTGAAATATCTAAGCGGCATAATTAACTGTTTATAAGTTAGAGGTGCAAATCCAAAATACCCGATTTCTGGCGACCCCTGCGATTTCGCTCAAATTCACACAGGACATCCCTATGGGGACCCTCATCACACACAAGAAATATCTAAGCGGCATAATTATCCGTTTATGAGTTAGAGGTGCAAATCCAAAATACCCGATTTCCGGCGACCCCTGCGATTTCGCTCAAATTAACACACGACATCCCTATGGGGGCCCTCATCACACACGTGAAATATCTAAGCGGCATAATAATCCGCTTATGAGTTAGAGGTGCAAATCCAAAATACCCGATTTCCGGCGACCCCTGCGATTTCGCTCAAACTCACACAGTACATTCTAATGGAGGCCCTCATCACACACGTGCAATATCTAAGCGGCATAATTATCCGTTTATGAGTTAGAGGTGAAAATCCAAAATACCTGATTTCCGGCGATCTCTGCGATTTCGCTCAAACTCACACAGGACATTCCAATGGAGGCCCTCATCACACACGTGAAATATCTAAGCGGCATAATTAACCGTTTATAAGTTAGAGGTGCAAATCCAAAATACCCGATTTCTGGCGACCCCTGCGATTTCGCTCAAATTCACAAAGGACATCCCTATGGGGACCCTCATCACACACAAGAAATATCTAAGCGGCATAATTATCCGTTTATGAGTTAGAGGTGCAAATCCAAAATACCCGATTTCCGGCGACCCCTGCGATTTCGCTCAAATTCACTCAGGACCCCAGTAAACATGACGACGTCGGCCCCACGTCGGGCCGAGGCTCGGCCCGACGTCGGCCAAACATCGGTCCAACCTCGGCCCGACATCGGCTGGACGTCGGATATGCCCGCATGTTCCGACGTCCAGCCGAAGTCCAGACGACGTCGAGCCGACGTCGGGCCGAGATCGTTTGCCGAGGTTGACGAGATCGTTTGTCGTCGTTGGACCGACGGGGCCGACGTCGGCATGTTTATTGGGACAACGCGCCAAAAGTATCAACCGGCGGCGGGATTCGAGCCCCCCAGTCGCCGACGTCGGCATGTTTACTGGGACAACACGCCAAAAGCATCAGCCGGCGATGGGATTCGAACCCCGTGTCATTCGAACGCGAGGTTAGTGCGCTAACCACTACACCACGCAGCCAGCTAACGAATTTGGCTTGTTTTGTTGGGTTATACCCTTTCGGTCTGACAAGACCATTTCAGAGCCGGAAGGATCATAGGATGGAGACATTGGTCTTCTTGGCGAGCACCCTGGGTCCAGTTCATATAGAGTCCCTGGTCCCATTGCTGTTACGTGACACTTATTGGAAAGGGCGACCCCACAATGGATTCATATAGCCACTCTTATACACCTGCACCAACGTTTCCCAAAGTGTCCCTTTGATAAGTAGCACTTTGGCAAAGTGACACTTGCCGACTGGCCTTTCTATATGAACTGGGCCCCGCCCTGGTGAGTTGCCGGGGCTGAGCCTGACCGAAGGATAGGCCGAGCAGCCCCCAAGCACTCACCGCTCCCGGCTACGGGCGAGCTCGGCTTACGGGCAATCCCAAATGGGATAAAGTTTCCCGTCCAGTCCGGATCAGGGGGTTGCGGCGTGGAGGAAGATTTGAGTTTCCTGAGGATATTTTGAATACAGAAGCTCTTTATGAAACATGAAACATGTATTTTATATTATTTTAACGGTCAAAACAGCGGCCGATGTCGGTCCGACGTCGCCCCGACGTCGGCCCGACGTCGGCTGGACCTCAGCAATTGATCTCGGTCCGACGTCGGCCCGACGTCGGCTGGGCCTCGGCTGAACGTCGGAACATGCGGGCATATCCGACATCCAGCCGACGTCGTGCCGAGGTTGGACCGACGTCGGGCCGACGTCGGCATGCCGATGCCGAGTTGCCGACGTCACCCCGACGTCGGCCGACGTCGGGCCGACGTCGGCATGTTTACTGGGACATCCCTATGACGGCCCTCACAACACACGTGCAGTATCTAAGCGGCATAATTCTCCGCTCATGAAATAGAGGTGTAAATCCAAAATACCCGATTTCTGGCGACTCCTACGATTTCGCTGAGGTTCACACAGGACATCCCTATGGGGGCCCGCATCACACACGTGAAATATCTAAGCGGCATAATTATCCGTTTATGAGTTAGAGGTGTAAATCCAAAATACCCGATTTCCGGCGACCCCTCTGATTTCGCTCAAACTCACACAGGACATTCCAATGGCGGCCCTCATCACACACGTGAAATATCTAAGCGGCATAATCAACCGTTTATGAGTTAGAGGTGTAAATCCAAAGGACCGGATTTCCGGCGACCCCTGCGATTTCACTCAAATTCACACAGGACATTCTTATGGGGGCCCTCATCACACACGTGAAATATCTAAGCGGCATGATTATCCGTTTATGAGTTAGAGGTGAAAATCCAAAATACACGGTTTCCGGCGACTCCTGCGATTTCGCTAAAACTCACACAGGACATTCCAATTGGGGCCCTCATCACACACGTGAAATATCTAAGCGGCATAAATATCCGTTTATGAGTTAGAGGTGAAAATCCAAAATACCCGATTTCCGGCGACCCCTGCGATTTCGCTCAAATTCACACAGGACATTCCAATAGGGGCCCTTTTACACACGTGCAATATCTTAGCGGCAAAATTATCCGTTTATGAGTTGGAGATGTAAATCCGAAATATCAGATTTCCGGCGACCTATGCGATTTCGCTTAAATTCACACAGGACATTCCTCATCACACACTTGCAATATCTAGGGTGCATATTAATCAATTTATGAATTAGAGGTGCAAATCCTAAAATACAAAATAAACATTATGCAGAATATTTACTTTATTAAGGCCAGACGAGGTAAGAAAGACGCACGACTTTCCTCTCCTTTGTTTGATCCCCGCCCGCGCCGCCTGGTGGCTTGGTACATACACACGATAAGGCCACGCAAGGCGGCACCCCCCGACCACCGCGCCGACTCGCCACACGGGCCACAGGCGGTCCGTGCGATGGGCCGGCGGCCCGGCCTTCCAGCATATGCTGGAGGGCCGGGCACGGGTTAGCCCGGGTGGGGTTTAGCGGGGCTGTCCGTCACATCTGTGAGAGGATATTTGTACAAGGTCATATAGTCTGTTCCATATCAAACTTGCGGTCGAAGTTTCTTCGGCAGATCGCTCCTCCGCTCAAGAATTGGCGTCCTAAATGGTAAGAGCTTTATATACAGAAATCACCCACTGCTTTCAGCAGGGCACTTCGGCCGTAAGCTTGAAACGGAACAGGAACAGAGTATCGTTCCGTTTTGCGCCGAAAATGTGACTGGCTGCTGCACGTGGACCGTTCTTGAGACATCTGTGAAGAAAATGTCGCGCTTGTTTAGATGATGAGTTATGAAAATCAATGAAATAATTGCATCTTATGGTAATTCAAGCATGAGATAATTTATTTTTGAACATAAACGTTCTTAACCCGCGCCCCACTGGGGTCTGTGTATAACGCGCCCTACTGGGGGGGGGGGGGGAGGCTATTCATATATCTGGGTTACATGAGCACAGTAAATGCGTATTTAGCCGCTAATGCGAATTAGGAACGCATTACCGACTCATGTAGCCACCTGCTAGTACAGTCCACAGCAGAAGTAATGTGTGGTTTCAGTCATGGGTATGTTCTGCTTCTGAAGCTTAGGAACCATTAGCCAGACTACAATGAAACTTTGAATGTAGCTTATATGTATCGTCACCCTTGCAGCTGCAGCTTAACCCGCGCACCGAGGGGGGGGGGCGGATATCCGCCCCCCCTGAGGTTTTTCGCGGATAGCGGGAAAACCGCGGCGCGTAGCGCCGCGAAATTTGGTATGACTATTCTCTCATCAATTTTACACATGGTGTGCAAGTTTGAACCTCCTAACTTTTAAGGTCAGGTCACCAGGTCACTTTGAATGACCCAACCTCAAGTCACTTTTTTGCAACTTTGTCACCGTGCCAGAGCTACAGTAGATGTCGGAGGCCTTTGAAAGTCGCAGGATGTTATTAGGTCATTAGTAGCTACAATTTGTTTATCTCGGAATTTTGATGTCGGTGACCTAAGGTCAGGTCAATTTCGCGACCTCCCCATTATAAGTCAATGGGGGAAAAATCAACTCCCTGTTTTTACCACTAAAACGGGTCAGAATGGCCCCATATACCATACATGACTTCACATACGATCAACCTTCACTACCTTGAGGTCTGTTTTGCTGTTGGGCAGCTGTAAGGTCATGTGACGTCATCAAAGGTCACCAAAGGTTTTTTGCCAATAACTCCTTACAGGAACAAGATACAGCCGCGCGGATGGTCTCATTGTGTTCAGCTCGTCAAGACGCATCGAATGATATACATGATGACCTCGAGGTCACGTGACCTGAGGTCAACCTTTGACCTTGACCTTTCGAGGTCAACATATATATCATTCGATGCGGATTGACGAGAGGATCACGATGATGCCCTTAGTTTGTTCCTATCTTGACTACTTCGAAAGTTATTCGAGAAAAACCCTCTCCATATCTAGCGCCGCCATTTTGACTTTTTCGACCCCTGTGACGTCATCTTTGACCTGACCTGAAAATGACCTTAGTAAAAATTGTAGACCTTGTCCGTGCGTATCCGATGCCGTTTACCGCTTGTCGCTATCTTGCTTCGTTCTCGAGATCTCAGGGGGGGGGGCGGTCATCCGCCCCCCCCCCGTCGGTACTAAGTTGGCGCAGACCCCCGTCGGTGCGCGGGTTAAGCTATTGACATCTTCTTTTCGATCACTCCGCATTAAACAATCGCCAGTCAAAGCCAACCGTTGAGATTGGTAAAACCCTACATTACTTTAGCGGTGGGCTGTACGTATTGGCGATCCGAACCGCGGCTACATGAGCAAAGCAAATACGTATCACGATCAGATTCACCGCTAATGCGAATAAGGAGCGTACTACCGACTCGTGTATCCACCTGCTAATACGAATCGGCGGTCCGAACAAAATCCGCTGGGAAAGGAGGCTTACTACCGAATAGGACCAAGATACGGATTACAGGAACTATTACTTCCCAAAAAGAAGCCCTAAAATAAAAAATAACAGGTATTTTGTCATTTGTTGCTTTTGAAATAAGAACGAAAAAAATATATACGTAATTTGTCAAGTTTTCAAAAATAAATATGCTAAAAACAAAAAGAAAATATCCAAGTACTTTCAGTGAAAACATTTTTCTCACAGCACTACAGACGAATCAGAAGAGGCAAGTGCCCCATGAGTGAAAACAAGACAACTTTATTTTCAACTTTTTTTTTCTCAAGTTAACTTAGAATGTTCTGAGCAGATAAAATGCAAAAAAAAAGACATAAGATATTACGTTTTCAATTCAGTCACCTCTATTGCTACGAAAATGCGCCACATTTGTATGCTATTCCGTTTCTAATGCGCATTACCTTCCGTCGGGCCGAGAGCCAAACTAGATCCGTTTGACGTCACTAATACGAATTTGCTCATGTAGTCGGTGCCGTGAATAAATTCTTGGGGAGCTGATGCGAATTACCGTAATACGTATTTCGAACGGATCGCTCATATAACCGAGGCACACGATTGGGACTGGAACTGGACGTATTTTACAAGAACTATTCTTTGCTGAATGGAAGCGTAAAAATGCAAAATATTAAGCATTTCTTTATTGACTGCTTCGTAGAAAATAGCAAAAACATTTGTTAATATTTTGGTTTAGTCTCTGAAGGTGAATTAAATAATATTAAAAAATAAAATGAATGAAATATTTACCCGGTTTACATAGCATTTTTGACGAGGCTCTAGCTCGTTAATTTGGCGATAATTTCGATGCAGTGGTCTTCAAATATTTAGAGGGGATCATTTTGTGAACTGTTCAGCACCATTGGCATCTTTTGCAACATCACGGACGGAGATATAAGCTTGCAACAAACCCTATGTAAACGCGTCTATTGTGATGGACAATTTTTTTCTGACAACCCTGCTGTCGCTGCATGGCGAATCAGTAGCCAGTGATTTAAAACAAGAAAACTTTGTTTTCAATTTTTGATTTCATGTTAATTTTAAATGTTTTTTAAGCATACCACATGATTTTATATCACGCAATATTTAAAATTAAGTTCAGTCGTCCCGGTAAATGCCGCAACTGCGCCATGACTGTACGCTAATCCTTTTCCGTTTGTGATGCGAATAAGCGGCCGTCGAGGAGTCAGCCTGGGTGAGCCAAACAAGATCCGTTTGACGTAGATAAAACAAATTAGCCTCGTGTAACCGGTGCCGTAGATACGTTTTTGGGGAGCTGATGCGCATTAGCGTGGTACGTATTTGGAAAGGATCGCTCATGTAACTCCGGTTATAGCCCCCTTCTAACTCCGAAACTACTAGGCCGATCGTCAAAATTCAAACGGCATCTGATAGCCCCGGAAAAACTGTCGAGCGAAACCCAATTTCATTGACCTCGAGGTCACCGATGACGGATGATGACCTTAAAGGATAATTATGCCGCTAAGATATTGCACGTGTGTGATAAGGGCCCCTATTGGAATGTCCTGTGTGAATTTGAGCGGAATCGCAGGGGTCGCCGGAAATCGGGTATTTTGGATTTTCACCTCTAACTCATAAAGGGATATTTATGCCGCTTAGATATTTCACGTGTGTGATGAGGGCCCCAATTGGAATGTCCTGTGTGAGTTTTAGCGAAATCGCAGGAGTCGCCGGAAACCGGGTATTTTGGATTTTCACCTCTAACTCATAAACGGATAATCATGCCGCTTAGATATTTCACGTGTGTGATGAGGGCCCCCATAAGAATGTCCTGTGTGAATTTGAGTGAAATCGCAGGGGTCGCCGGAAAGCGGGTACTTTGGATTTACACCTCTAACTCATAAACGGTTAATTATGCCGCTTAGATATTTTACGTGTGTGATGAGGGCCGCCATTGGAATGTCCTATGTGAGTTTGAGCGAAATCAGAGGGGTCGCCGGAAATCGGGTATTTTTGATTTTCACCTCTAACTCATAAACGGATAATTATGCCGCTTAGATAATGCACGTGTGTGATGAGGGCCTCCATTAGAATGTGCTGTGTGAGTTTGAGCGAAATCGCAGGGGTCGCCGGAAATCGGGTATTTTGGATTTGCACCTCTAACTCATAAGCGGATAATTATGCCGCTTAGATATTTCACGTGTGTGATGAGGGCCCCCATAGGGATGTCGTGTGTGAATTTGAGCGAAATCGCAGGGGTCGCCGGAAATCGAGTTTTGGATTTGCACCACTAACTCATAAGCGGATAATTATGCCGCTTAGATATTTCACGTGTGTGATGAGGGCCCCCATAGGGATGTCGTGTGTGAATTTGAGCGAAATCGCAAGGGTCGCCGGAAATTGGGTATTTTGGATTTGCACCTGTAACTCATAAACGGATAATTATGCCGCTTAGATATTTCACGTGTGTGATGAGGGCCCCAATAGGGATGTCCTGTATGAACTTGAGCGAAATCATTGGGGTCGCCGAATACGTTTTTGAAAGCGAATACGAATGCGTTGCTGTCTTCATGGACATGTCCATGGGTACAGTTTTGGACGCTGATTCCCATGGTGAAGTCTGTTTTTCGCCACATATTATACTTTGGCCCCTAGAGGCATTCAGATTCACTTTCAGAATCACATTCGGACCCCTTAGATTTTCATAAAAACTGATCCATGTGTACAGTTTTTGTTACGCCGCTAGTATCCGCGGCTGAGTTCGTTCCAGCTTCCGGGTCCGCGATCTCGGTCCGCGATCTCACACAGCGTTCTGAATAACGTAGTCCTGTATTGGTGATCGGTATCCGGCGGGGGCCGCTGCCCGACTGCTGCACGGCCGCACCGTGCCCACGAGCGCAACGAGCTCAGCGCCACCTAGTCTACTGCACAAAGTTCAGAGGGCAAAGGGCTACGTCACCACACACTACCCCCCTCAACAGGAATGACAGTCGTGGCGAAGCAGACAACACAAAAACTGGCCGACATAAGACTTAACATCCGTCTAAAACTATTTCAAAGCAAAGCCAGTCGCTTCGAACACGACTTTGTGTCGCCGTCACATTTCGGCTATGAGGCGACGTGGCTGCTTCCGCTGCCTGGCGGAAACACGCTGAGCGATGCTTCCAGTTGCTGATCCAGCTCCTGTTCCTGTCGCCGATGAGGTCACACCGCCACCTCTGCTGACCTGCGCCTCCTCGGCACCAGCGTCGCCGCCTGCAGCTACCTGCGCTTCCTCGGAGCTGCCACCGGTAGCGGTAGCAGGTGCTGTCACAGCATCATTGCCCGTCGCCTCTGGTCCGTCTGTGGCCGGTGACCTGACCGTCGTTTCCGACCCGCCGGTCACACCTGTCCCGACGATGACCCCCGGTCTGATGGTCACCGGTGGTTCGCCAATCCCTGTGGGTGCCACCGGAACCTGTCCAGTACGGTTCGGTGCTGCCACCGTCGGCTGCCGGCTGATTTCCTCCGCGCCATCGGACGCTGCAGCAGCCTGTTGGGTGCCCGCCAGACGCAGCTGGTCGGCGTGCCGCGACCAGATCGCGCTCCCCACGTCCACTTCGAACGACAGCGGGCCCGTCCGGGCGGTGATGACGCCCCGCCGCCACTTGGACGGTCCACCGTAGGCCCGTGTCCAGACGTGGTCTCCGATCGAGAACTGCCTGTTGTGACCTGGCCTACCGGCCTGCCACTGGCGAAGTTTTTCCTCGCGCTGCCGCACATGCACATCCGGCTTTAGGAGGTCCAGGTTGGTTCGCACGTTCCGTCCCAACATCATTTCCGCTGGAGACCTCCCCGTGGTCGCGTGTGGCGCCACCCGGTATGCCAGCAAGAACCGCTGGAGGCGCTGAGAAAGCGTTCCTCCGTCCTTGAGTGCAGCTTTCAAGCCATTCTTTACGGTTTGAACTGCGCGCTCCGCCGCCCCGTTGCTACTGGGATGCCACGGCGCTGTCCTGATGTGCCGAATCCCATTCGAGTTCAGGAACTGGGAGAACGCAGTGGCGGTCAGCTGGGGTCCATTGTCGCTGACCACCTGGACCGGCAATCCAAACCTGGCGAACATTTCGCGCAGAACACGCACAGTGCTTTCCGTGCTGGTCTCACGCATCGGCACTGCCTCCACCCAGCGCGAGTAGCTGTCATACACTATCAGAAAGAAAGAGCCCTGGAAGGGTCCAGCGAAGTCGATGTGAACCCTGAACCAGCAGCTGTCCGTCGGTTCCCAAGGGTGAAGTTCAGCACGCGGTGGTGCCCCGCGCTTTTCCATGCAAGCCGCGCAGTCACGCGCCAGGGTCTCCAGCTCGGCGTCCATGCCAGGCCACCATACGTATCGGCGCGCCACACCTTTCATTTTGGCGCTGCCCAGGTGACCTTGGTGCAGCTCTGCCAGCACCTGTTGCCGAAGGCAGTGGGGAACCACCGTCCTGCCACCCCAGAGCAGACATCCCAGGTCCGTGGAGAGCTCATCCCGCCTCTGACGGAACGGGGCCAGCTCCTGCTCCACCTGTCCGGGCCACCCACTGTGCACGTACGTCAGGACGCGCGACAGTACCCGATCGCGGCGTGTCGCCGCCGCGAGTTGTTTGGCCGTCAGAACTGGAGCTACACCGTCCATGAACAGCAGATACGAGCCGCCGCTGGTGTTGTCCTCAGCGTCCGCTGGCTCGACCTCTCCGCCTGGCACTGCCATACGAGACAGACTGTCCGCCAGGTGCATGTCTTCTGATGGACGCAGCTCCACATCGTAGGTGAAAGCCGCGAGCTGCAGCGCATACCGCTGTAGCCTGGCCGCAGCCAGCGTTGGCAGCTCACGCTCCGGACTCAAGATGCGCGACAGCGCCCTGTTGTCCGTGACCAGGGTCCACCTCCGGCCGTAGAGAAACTGACCGAAACGCTTGACGGCGAAAGACACCGCCAGCGCCTCCTTCTCTACCATCGGATACTTCCTTTCCGTTTTTGTGAGTGTCCGAGAGGCGTACATCACCGGACGCTCCAGTCCTTCCTCGTCAGGCTGCAGAAGCACGGCTCCCACGCCGACTTCACTGCTATCTGTGACGAGCTTGAGCGGCGCCTCTGCATCGTACCGCTTTAGGACTGTGTCCCCTGCCAGCAGTTTCCGCACTCTGACCAGTGCGTTTTTGTGCACATTAGTCCATTTCCACGTGGCGCCCTTCTGTAAGAGATCGTACAGCGGCGCTAGTTCCGTGGAGAGGTTGGGAAGCACGCGCTGGTAGTAGTTGATGCTCCCCAAGATGCTGCGCAGACTTTTCACATCCTTAGGGTCCGGCATGTCGATCACTGCGTCAACTTTCTCCTTTACTGGACGCAGCCCCTGTGCTGAGATGCGCCAGCCGAGGTACTGCACCTCGTCGAGTCCAAGTTGACACTTCTCCCGTTTCAGCTTCACTCCATGAGCTTCCAGCCGAGTTAGCACTTCATCCAAGCGCTCGCACAGGTCCGTCATGTTCGCCGCCGTCACCAGCAGATCGTCTTGATAGGCCACACACCCGTCTATGCCATCCAGGATGTGATCGACTGCGGCCTGAAACACCGAACTGCACGCCGATATGCCGAACGGTAGGGATTTCATCCGATACCGTCCTCGGTGCGTGACGACTGTTGTCATATCCCGCGATTCCTCCGCGAGCTCCAGCTGCAGGAAGGCGTCTTTCAGGTCCAGTTTGCAGAACCGCCGTCCTCGGACGCTCGCAAAGATGTCCTCGGCGGATGGCGTAGGATGCGTCGCCATTTGCAGCTGCGGGTTTACCGTTAGTCGATAATCACCGCACAGACGCACACCGCCATCAGCCCGTGGCACCGTCACCAGTGGTGTTCCCCAGCCGGGCGCGTCGTTTGGACCGACTTTTTCCGCGATCCCGGCCTGCACCCAGCGGTCGAGCTCCTGCTCGACGGCCGGTTTCAGTGCATATGGAGGCGAGCGCACCGGCCGTGACACCGGCCGTGCATCCGGTTTCAGTGTCAGGTGCGCCTTTACTCCACTGATGCGCCCCGGTGTGCCGTCAAACACCGACTTGTGCCTGTTACAGACCGCCTCCAGGTCCGCCGTCCCTCGGTCCGGCGTGACGTCCCTCACCGCCGTCTCTCCGCCGCCCACACTTATGTCCAGAGCCCGCAGCCAGTCGCGGCCTAGCAGACGGCGATCGCCAGGCAGGTCCACCACGACCAGTCGCAGTCGATGGTCCCGACCGCGAAACCTTACAGAGACGTCTGCCTCACCCCGGAGAGGGATCCGGTGACCAGTGAATGACGACAGCTGCAGCTGAGTAGGTTTCAGTCGCAGCCGCGGGATGACCGTGTCCCGCCCCACAGCAGTGATAGGGCTGCCGGTGTCCACCACCATTTTGATGGCCACCCCGTTCACCGGTAAAGTCATTTTAACCGCCTCCGTTAGGTTAACAGCGTTTATCTGCCCCAGCCCCCACATGCCCGCCGTGGCAGTCCGCTGTCGGCATTGACTGCGCAGATGTCCGATCTGCTTGCAGCGGTAGCACCGCCGCGTCTCCGGTGCCGGTCTGACCCCGTCGGACCCACGAGTGTCAGATTCCCGGCGCCCCGGCCCCGTCGGCCGCCGTGACGCTGGTGCCGCACGCGCTGACTCATCCGGGCGTCGGCTGTCCTGACAGTCCCGCTGAAAATGTCCCGCCGCACCGCAGCGGTAGCAGCGGACCGTGCGCCGCTGGCGGCTCCGGTTACCGTCAGCCGTGCGCTGTGGCCGGACAGCGTTAAGCTGATCCGGCCCCGAGGTCACCACATCGACCTCTGGCCGCTCGTCCAATGCGGTAGTTGACCGTCCGACGCCGTCCGTGCTCAGAGACGCGTTACGGAACTGCGTCACTAGCATTTGCGTTTGCTCGTATGCACGAGCCGTAGCCTGCAGATCTTGCAGTGAAAAGTTATCTCCTTTGGTTCCGACCGTCTGCAACAGTCGCTCCTGAATTTGTGGAGTCGCGCCGGCCACGCTCCTGTCCCGGAGCTCACGGTCGAGGTCAGCCGCCGGGAACCCGCACCGCCCAGCCACCGCCCGCAAACGAGCCAGGTACGCGTCGAATGACTCGCCGGCGTACATGCTCGTGCGGTGGAACGTTACACGTTCCGCCATAAGGTTAGACGTCGGCTGTAGATACTGGCGTAGTTTAGCCACGGCGGTGTCGTATTGTGACGTTGCAGCCGTTGCAGCCGGCTCCGGCAGGGTGTCGAACACGTCCTGGATGTCCGGCCCCATTAGATGGAGCAGGACTGCAGTCCGCCGCCGGTCGTCTGTTATGTCCATCGCCTCGGCGTAGAATTCCAGACCCTTCAGCCACCGGCTAAAGTCCATCCCCTTTGCAAAAGGAGCCACGCTCGGCAGTCCGGCCGCCATGTTTGCCACCGCCCCGAGGCTGCACCGGGGTCAGGCACTGCACACTGCACTGACCGCGCTGACTCACCAGTCACGCCACACCGAGCAGAGTCCAAAGTTCAGAGTCCAGCGGCCGCCGTCGCCGCCCGCACCACTGTTCACCCAACACGGAGGTGCAATACAAATGTTCCCAACAACGATACAGCGAAACGCAGCGGCAGAGCTGACAGCGTTAATGCACAAAATTATGCAGCAGTATAAAAAAAAAATACTAAGCACTAAGCAGAACTAAGCACTAAGCAAGATCACCCGGCCCGACGCTGTCACTTCACCGTGATGTATATCCGCGCCGACCGCCGCGCACTGTACCATCCAGCACGCCAAACGAGTTTGTCCGAGTCCCGACGCTGTCACTTCCCCGTGACGTATATCCGCGTCGGCCACCGGTGCCGCACCACCAGAACGCCAAATCCGTGAGAACGCCACTTTTCCTTCCGAGATCACCACTAAGCGAATCTCGTCCTCGTCGCCAAGTTGTTACGCCGCTAGTATCCGCGGCTGAGTTCGTTCCAGCTTCCGGGTCCGCGATCTCGGTCCGCGATCTCACACAGCGTTCTGAATAACGTAGTCCTGTATTGGTGATCGGTATCCGGCGGGGGCCGCTGCCCGACTGCTGCACGGCCGCACCGTGCCCACGAGCGCAACGAGCTCAGCGCCACCTAGTCTACTGCACAAAGTTCAGAGGGCAAAGGGCTACGTCACCACAGTTTTGGACGCTGATTCCAACCGTGAAGTCTGTTTTTCGCCACATATTATACTTTGGCCCCTAGAGGCATTCAAAGTTTTTTGGGGCGAAGGGGGACCCCCTTAGATTTTCATAAAAACTGGTCCATGGGTACAGTTTTGGACGCTGATTCCAATGGTGAAGTCTGTTTTTCGCCACATATTATACTTTGGCCCCTAGAGGCATTCAAAGTTTTTTTTTTGGGCGAAGGTTGACCCCCTTAGATTTTCATAAAAACTGGTCCATGTGTACAGTTTTGGACGCTGATTCCAACGGTGAAGTCTGTTTTTCGCCACATATTATACTTTGGCCCCTAGAGGCATTCAAAGTTTTTTTGGGGAAGGGGGACCCACTTAGATTTTCATAAAAACTGGTCCATGGGTACAGTTTTGGACGCTGATTCCAATGGTGAAGTCTGTTTTTCGCCACATATTATACTTTGGCCCCTAGAGGCATTCAAATTTTTTTTTGGGTGAAGGGGGACCCCCTTAGATTTTCATAAAAGCTGGTCCATGTGTACAGTTTTGGACGCTGATTCCAATGGTGAAGTCTGTTTTTCGCCACATATTATACTTTGGCCCCTAGAGGCATTCAAAGTTTTTTTGGGGGAAGGGGGACCCCCTTAGATTTTCATAAAAACTGGTCCATGTGTACAGTTTTGGACGCTGATTCCCATGGTGAAGTCTGTTTTTCGCCACATATTATACTTTGGCCCCTAGAGGCATTCAGATTCACTTTCAGAATCACATTCGGACCCCCTTAGATTTTCATAAAAACTGGTCCATGTGTACAGTTTTGGACGCTGATTCCAACGGTGAAGTCTGTTTTTCGCCACATATTATACTTTGGCCCCTAGAGGCATTCAGATTCACTTTCAGAATCACATTCGGACCCCCTTAGATTTTCATAAAAACTGGTCCATGTGTACAGTTTTGGACGCTGATTCCAACGGTGAAGTCTGTTTTTGGAATCAGCGTCCAAAACTGTACCCATGGACCAGTTTTTTATGAAAATCTAAGGGGGTCCCCCTTCCCCAAAAAACTTTGAATGCCTCTAGGGGCCAAAGTATAATATGTGGCGAAAAACAGACTTCACTGTTGGAATCAACGTCCAAAACTGTACACATGGACTAGTTTTTATGAAAATCTAAGGGGGTCCCCCTTCGCCCCAAAAAAACTTTGAATGCCTCTAGGGGCCAAAGTATAATATGTGGCGAAAAACAGACTTCACCATTGGAATCAGCGTCCAAAACTGTACCCATGGACCAGTTTTTATAAAAATCTAAGGGGGTCCCCCTTCGCCCCAAAAAACTTTGAATGCCTCTAGGGGCCAAAGTATAATATGTGGCGAAAAACAGACTTCACCATTGGAATCAACGTCCAAAACTGTAGGTACACATGGACCAGTTTTTATGAAAATCTAAGGGGGTCCCCCTTCCCCAAAAAACTTTGAATGCCTCTAGGGGCCAAAGTATAAAATGTGGCGAAAAACAGACTTCACCGTTGGAATCAGCGTCCAAAACTGTACACATGGACCAGTTTTTATGAAAATCTAAGGGGGTCCGAATGTGATTCTGAAAGTGAATCTGAATGCCTCTAGGGACCAAAGTATAATATGTGGCGAAAAACAGACTTCACCGTTGGAATCAGCGTCCAAAACTGTACACACGGACCAGTTTTTATGAAAATCTAAGGGGGTCCCCCTTCCCCCAAAAAACTTTGAATGCCTCTAGGGGCCAAAGTATAATATGTGGCGAAAAACAGACTTCACCGTTGGAATCAGCGTCCAAAACTGTACACATGGACCAGTTTTTATGAAAATCTAAGGGGGTCCCCCTTCGCCCCGAAAAAACTTTGAATGCCTCTAGGGGCCAAAGTATAATATGTGGCGAAAAACAGAGTTCACCATTGGAATCAACGTCCAAAACTGTACCCATGGAACAGTTTTAATGAAAATCTAAGGGGGTCCCCCTTCGCCCCAAAAAAACTTTGAATGCCTCTAGGGGCCAAAGTATAATATGTGGCGAAAAACAGACTTCACCATTGGAATCAGCGTCCAAAACTGTACACATGGACCAGTTTTTATGAAAATCTAAGGGGGTCCCCCTTCCCCCAAAAAACTTTGAATGCCTCTAAGGGCCAAAGTATGATATGTGGCGAAAAACAGACTTCACCGTTGGAATCAGCGTCCAAAACTGTACACATGGACCAGTTTTTATGAAAATCTAGGGGGTCTCCCTTCCCCAATAAACTTTGGTCTACCTACATGATGGGTTGGCCCGCTGCTTGTGTAGGTATGTATTTTATTCGACATCACCACAATTTATTCAACCAAGATTCGCGGTTTGCAATCAAGAGCAACAGATTCTTTGGGAAGAGACGAATCCAATGATACCAAATTTAACCTCATCAGGTCAGTCATTGACCTTCCAGGTCAGGTCAAACTAAAGAATGTTGCTGTTTGGGGTCACCGTTGTCCGTTGGAATATCACGTGCGCTGCTCATCATATACCGATGACGCTGCCGTATTGTGGTGCCAAGCCAGCTAGAACCTCTTTGTCACACTATCCGACTAAGTTTTTGCTGGCTGTGGTCATTTCAGGTCAAGTTAGGTCAAGGTCAATGATATGTGTTTGTATGTCTGTGTGTGTCTGCGTGTATACTGATGTGTGCACCGATTGTGAATGTGTCCCTACAGCATGAGATCATGAACTGAGAAGCTTTTACCAAAAATACAGTCAAAGAAACTTCACGAAAGTTAATTCAGCTTGCCTAAAACGCAATATTTTTAGATGACCTAGGTTGACCTTGACCATGGCATCTCTACATCATCGAACAGCATGTTCCACGATAGGTGGGAGGAAGATTAGCAAAAAAGGCCGAAATCAAGGTGTCAAAAGCTCACAAGACCCATAGCCAACGCAAGATATTGGGTATTTGTCATTTGGGTTTTGACATCACCTGAAGAATAAGATCATATCTCCGAAACCAAAAACCACAGAAACTTGAAATTTTCAGTGGACGCTAAGAAAGGATAGAGAAGCAGATATACGAAACATTCGGCTCCTAGCAATCCAAATTTTGAGTGCAGAGCAGAAAAAACTACCTGGGGGGGGGGGGGGGGTGTGGCAACCACTGCCCCCCATGTGCGACCGAGGATTAAATAATTTGAATATCAGGAAAACAATTTATTCAAACAGGTATTCCAACAGAGTCCAACTTTTTATAGGTGACCTCCGATTTGTGTAGCCTCTAAGTTGCCCAGGGGGCCTCTTATTTGTAGGTGCAGTACAGAGAGCCTCCTACTTCGACTACTTGCACAGAGAGCCTCCTTTTGTACATACAGCTAAGCTTCTACAGGTCGAGCGCCGGCCTCCTATTTGTACGTACAGAGAGCCTCCTACTGTTACAGAGGGCCTCCTATTTGTCTAGGGGGCCTCCTATTGGTTAATGGCGCCTCCTATTTGTCCAAGCGGCCTCCTATTCGTCTAGGGGGCCTCCTATTTGTTCAGGAGGCCTCCTGTTTGTCCAGAAGGTCCCCTATTTATCCAGGGGGCTTCCATTTTCCAGGGGGTCTCCTCTTTATCCAGGCGGCCTCCTACGTGTTCAGGGGCCTCCTATTTATCCAGAGGTCTTCAATTCTACTAGGGGTCTCATATTTGTGCAGGGGTCTCCTATTTGTCCAGGGGTCTCCTACTTGTCCAGGGGCCTTCTTTTTTGAAGTGCCTCGTTTTGTTTAAGAGGCCCCCTATTTGTACAGGGGCCTCCTAGTTGTCCAAGGGGCCTGCTATTTTTCTAGGGGGCCTCCTATTTGCCCAAGAGGCCTCCTATTTGTCCAGCGGGCCTCCTACTTGTCCAGGGGGTCTCCTATTGGTTAAACTAGCCTCCTATTTTCCAAGCGGCCTCCTATTTATCCAGAGAGCTCCTATTTTTAGGGGACCTCCTCTTTATCCTCTTTATCCAGGGGGCCTCTTATTTATTCAGGGGACTTCTATTCGTCCAGGGGGCCTCCTATTTGTCCAAAGGGCCTCCTAATTGTCCAAGGGGTCTCCTTTTGTGAAAGGGGTCTCCTATTTGTCCAGGGGCTCCTAATTGTACAGGGGGACTCTCTTTGTGAAAGGGGCCTCCTGTTTGTCTAGGTCTAGGGCCTCCTATTTGTCCAGGGGGCCTCCTAGTTTCCAAGGGGCCTCCTATTTGTACAGAGGGCCTCCTATTTGTTCAGGGGGCTTCTTATTTGTACAGAGAGCCTCGTATTTGTCTAGGGGCCTCTTATTTGTCTAGGGCCTCCTATTTTTCAAGGAGGCCTCCTGCTTGTCCAGAGAGCCTCCTATTTCTCCAGAGGGCCTCCTATTTATCCAGGGGCCTCCTATTTATCCAGGGGCCTCCTGTTTTCCGGGGAGCCTCCTACTTGTTCAGGGGGCCTCCTATTTGTCTAGGGGGCCTCCCATTTGTCCAGGGGGCCTCCTATTTGTCAAGGGGACCTCCCATTTGTCCAACAGGGCCTCCTACTTGTCCATGGGGCCTCCTATTTGTACAGAGGGCCTCCTATTTGTCTAGGGGCCTCTTATTTGTCTAGGGCCTCCTATTTGTCCAGGAGGCCTCCTGCCTGTTCAGAGAGCCTCCTATTTCTCCAGGGGGCCTCCTATTTATCCAGAGGGCCTCCTGTTTTCCGGGGGGCCTCCTACTTGTTCAGGGGGCCTCCTATTTGTCCAGGGGGCCTCCCATTTGTCCAGGGGGCCTCCCATTTGTCCAGGGGGCCTCCTATTTGTCCAGGGGGCCTCCCATTTGTCCAACAGGGCCTCCGATTTGTCCAAGGCGCCTCCTATTTATACAGAGAACCTTCTATATGAACATCGGACCTCAATTTGTAAAGTAGCTGGTGCGTCTCGGGGGCCTCAACTGTTGGGGTCCCAATTGGGGTCCCAAAATGACAATTGGGGTCCCAAATGTTCGCATTGGGGTCCCACATGGGACCTCAAAAGTATACAAAGTTACACCCATGTTTCAAGGTCAGGTCACCAGGTCACTTCGAATGGCCCAGCCTCATATCACTTTTTTGCAACTTTGTCATCATGTCAGAGCTACAGAAGATAACGGAGGCCTTTGAAAATCGTAGGATACAATGATATTATTGATAGCTACAATATGTATATCTCGTAATCTTGATATCGATGACCTAAGGTCAGGTCAATTTCTTGACCTCCCTGTCAATGGAGGGGGGGGGGGGATCAGTCCCCTTTTTCCACTAAAACGCGTCGGAATGACCCAATATACCATGAATGACTTCATATACGATTAAACGTGACTACCTTGAAGCTCTTTTTGCTCTTGGGCAGCTGTAAGGTCATGTGACGTCATCAAGGGTCACCAAATGTTATTTTTACTAAATACTACTTACAGGAACGAGATACAGACGCGTTGATGGTCTCATTGTATTCAGCTCGTCGTCAAGGCACATTGAATGATAAATATGATGACCTTGAGGTCCCGTGACCTGAGGTCAACCTTTGACCTTGATCTTTCGTGGTCAACACATATATGGTTCGATGCGGATTGACGACAGGTTCACGATGGTGCCCTTAACCCTCGCCCATGTAGGGGGGGGGTTGGTGCAACCCCCCCTGAGGTTTTTCAGAAATAGCGCAAAAACGGCGGCGCGCAGCGCCGCCAAATTTTGGGTACCTTATGGGGCAAACCTTGCGCATCTTTTGATAAAAAAAAATTTGACCGGGTCATGTCAGGTCACGGAGTTATGACGTCACAAAGGGAACAGCCTCCGGCCGGATTTTCACAAACTGAGTGCCAACGCCCGAGGTTTCCTGCCGGTGGTACGGACATCGGTTGATGGATCGTGATGAAACTTCCCATGCATGTTGGGGCAAGTATTGGCTATCATATGGTATAAGAAACTTGACCGGGTCAGGTCAGGTCACGGAGCTATGACGTCACAAGAGGAACAGCGTCCGGTACTATTTTTGAAAAGCGCCCGAACCACTATTTTGCTAATTCTTGTCACCTCAATGGGAATATGCAGCAATATTAGCTTCTATAGGGAGCAAATGGACCTTCCAAATTCAAAAATACAATCAGATTTCAAAAATTTAAATTTTGATTTTTCGAATTTCTGCCGCCGACTGTGATCTTGCCGACTTCCGGCGCTCCCAACGCGCCATTTTTAGAGCTAGGGAAACGAAATACATACCAAACGATAGAGAATTGATCAAGGAACACGATAGTGAAGGTTTCAAGTCGATATCTTCCACCGTTTTGCCGCAATCGCCGCGGAAAGTTGAAAAAAGTCTATTTTTCCGAAAATTTGACCTTTGACCGGTCAAAAGTAGGTCAAATGTTAACCTAGGACCAAAAAATATACCACCAATCGCGAGATCTCGGCGAGAGCAATCCGTTGGTCTTTTCCGCTAAGCTCTACGACGCTCCGTTTTCAAACGCCAAGGGGGGGGGGTCGCACCAACCCCCCCCTGCATGGGCGAAGGTGGCAGATCGCCGTTTACGGGCGAGGGTTAATTAGTGCCTAGCTTGGCTACTTCGAAAGTTGTTCGAGAAAAAAAAAAAACTCTTCATTTCTAACGCCGCCATTTTCACTTTTTGACCCTTGTGACATCATCTTTGACCTGACCTGAAAATGACCTGCGTAAAAAATTGTAGACCTTGTCCGTGCGTATCACATGCCGTCTACCGCTTGTCGCTATCTTGCTTCGTTCTCGAGATCTCAAAAGGTCAGGTCTCCGAAGGTTATCAACGACAAAATTTCCCACTTTTGAGATAGGTACGTGGCCAAATGGAGATCGGAAATGATGTTTCTTCATTAACCCGCGCCCCCGGCTGGGGGTCCTGGATTTCCACGCCCTGCTGGGGGGGGGGGGTGTTTGAACACCCCCCCCCTTGTAACTCGGCTCCTGGGCCACGTAGCGATACGCGGAAGGCGGCGTTCGAAAGAGCGTCAAAAATAATGAGGAAATCACTCGGTCAATTTTTTGGTCAGGTCAAAGGTCAGGTCACCAGAGGTCATTGAAGGCAAAATTTCGCCGATTTCCAGGTCGAATGTCGAAAATTTCCAAGAAGCCAACGCATAACTCGAGAACCAATAGAGCTACAGCGCCGCGGAAAAGCGCATTCGATAGCCCTATTAAAGCCCTTTCTGAGTAATTCTCTCAGATTTGACCTAACTTCAACGGTTTTGCCTGTAGAGGGCAAAAATTGCAAAAATAGCCGATTTTTTCGGAAACAGTTTTTCTGCAATAACTTTTGACCCAAGCCTTATACGAGCTTACTTTTACCAGCATTGTGTTCCTCTCGTCAAGACGCATCGAATGAACTATAAGTTGACCTTGAAAGGTCAACTTGAAAATTTGACCTCAGGTCAAGGTCATGACCTGACCGGAAAGGGTCATGTTGCATATCAGTCGATCCGTATCGTCAAGCTGAACACATCTAAGGCGTTTTCATCGCTCTAGTATGCCTCTATCAAAAGTTATTTGCGAAAAACTGTTAGATACCATTCGTGACCTAAGATGACCTCAGGGCATAAACAAGGGTCACGGACACCATTTTCATGTTCAGTGTGTCTAAACCACTTGTAATTCGGTGTTTGGGAGTGTTTATAATGTCTTTTGTCCAAAAGAGGCGCATTTCAATTTTCTCCCATTGACTTATAATGAGGAGGTCGCAAAATTGACCTGACCTTAGGTCATCGATATCAAAATTATGAGATATACATTTTGTACATGCTATTGCTCTTAGCAATCGCTGAAAGTTTCAAAGCGTTCGGTCACTCGGTGTAGCTATGACAGACATTGAAACTTTTTATGAGGTGAGGTCACTTCAAGTGACCTGGTGACCTGACCTTGAATGACCTTGGTCTGAAATTTTCACAACATGTGTAGAATTGATGTACGATAGGGTGTACCAAAAACGGCGGCGCTCCGCGCCGCCGTTTTTGAGATATTTGCGAAAAACCACAAGGGGGGGTGTTCAAACACCCCCCAGCAGGGCGCGGGTTAACCTGCTGTTTCATTAACCCGTTGGAGGGGGAAGGGGGACGCCCCCTGTCCTTTTCAGTTGATATCTTCCAAAGTATAGCGGATATCGCCACGAAACTTTCAAGACCCCTCCGTCATCAATTTTACATCTTGTGACGAAAAATGTTTCCAAAGCTTATGAATGGTTGGCAGCAAATGACGTCAGAGTGACTTCATGTTCTGCCATTTTCGACCTAAAAAAAGGCTGTGCACTGTGCAGGAAGAGTTGTCATGCCTACAGTTTTGGCGATAGAGAAAAATGTTCCGAATAAAACAGGTATAGAATTAAAAGGGCTAAAAACTGTTATCTCGCATTTTGAAAACTTATGGATTTAGACCCCCAAACTCAAAAAATGATTTTTTTTTTAATATAATTTCCCAAAATTTAAAAAAACTCAAAATTTTGAAAAACCGGTAAATATGTCATAGAAATATTGGACTGCTACTGACATGCCAAATTTGAGCTCGATAGCTTCATTTATGGCAAAGTTATGGCAAAAAACAACGCCCAAAATTAAAAATTTATTACTTAAAACCACCATTGGATTCCCTGTGATAACATGCATCGAATAGACACCATTTTATGCAAATAGCAACTTTTAAATTTGACCTTTCTTGACCTGACCTCCACCAGAATGGAACCTAGGCCGGTTCTAATGGTCGTGTAGCCAACATAATTGAATCTGAAATGTAAAAGTGACCATTATATATGTCACACGAGCCTAGGAGTTGGGTCTATATTACGGCCCTTTGTGACCTGACCTCTGTGACCTGACCTGGCATCAGTGACCTCCTAAGCAGCATATGTATTAGGCGACCAAATACGAAAAATGCGACCTGACCTGTGACGTGATCGGTTGTACCTAGGTCAAGGTGAAACTTTGTCAGGTGAAACATGTTGAGCACCTGGGTGAAACTTGGTCACAACGTAGTTCCCTGGTGGCGCTATCGAATGCCGTTTGAATTGTCAAAACCGGTCGTTAAATTTAAAAATGTGAGGGGGCCGAAACGCCCCCCCCCCCCCGCCCCCTAACGGGTGGTAGGGCCCGCCAATAGCCCAAAGGGACGCGGTTTAACTTATCTTCTGTCGTCAGTTTTGTAAATTGCGGCCCAGAGGAGATTTTAAAGGGAAATTCGATTTGGAGGGGGGGGGGGGAGCAAATCATGTTTTGGATGCCCCTATGTCCTGCTTTGGCCCGGTTGCCTCCCCCCTTGAATACGCCAGTGCAAATTGCCTAGCTACTTAAGGCTAAAGCTATAAAAACCTGCACGCTGAGTGTACGCTGGTTCATAACACGATTGGCTGGCACGCTTTCAAACAACCGTTTACCTACAACATTTTTGAGCTATCTATTACGCTTTGGTCTGAGATCACTGTTCGGCCATTTTCTAGCTGTTGGCTTCTATTCGAGTGCCGTGTAGTTACAAATAACCTACCCAGATTTTCTTCCCTTTTTGAATTACGCTTTAGATGTATTGCGGTCTCCCATCAAAATCCCCTCGTATATGAATACTTGGCTTAGCGTATGTCACTCATCCTATACATAGCAGAGTCCGTTTCCGCCCGTCTACATCGGCAGCGGGCAGGTATACACAGCTCCAAAGCCGTCTCGGCTCACGCATTAATATACGTGATCGACCGGCGGTATGATCCCGAACTGGTCACCAGCGTTCCCGGGCAGCCAGGCATGGTTGTCATGACGACCCAGTCGCACAGCCATCACCGCCATCATAACGTCAATACGATTCGGCGAATTATCCGGACCGGCAAACTTTGCATACATGCGATTAGCATCGGGGAATATCCCAGCATGAAAATGAGCATAATGGAAAATGAATCCCTGCTCTCCAAAGTGGGTGTACAATTTGCATGCATCTACCTACATGCATTCATCTGATCAATTTAAAACATTATGCTGGTATAACTTATCTAAATACCAAGTACACAAAATATGTGCCAGATTTATGTGCTAACTGCTGTATAATGTAAGAAAAAAACTTATTGAGACGGTATATGAAAAATATGATAAGCAATCACTATTCACTAATACTCTTTGCGGTGAGACATTCAGCGTTTTGTCTACCTCCCTCGCTCACACCTATGTAAATCCCGTCCCAATTCAACTCGCTACCTCCCGTTCACCGCGCAGGATGAGGACACGGACGAATCGTCGAGCGGTGGCGACTACAACCAGGGGCTGGCAATTGACCCGTGCGACTACCTCAGCGATTCGGAGGTCTCCACTGGCAGCGTGGACCTATCGGCCGAGCAGGTCAGAGGCTCCTCTGAATCTGAGAGAGCTCAGGACCGTCAGATTGTTTCCTCCGTACTTAGTACCAAGCGACCATGCATTTTTTTAATCCTTACCTTCATGTTGACGATGTAATAATCTCGCTGGATTGGAGAGCATCCTTTTGACACATCAAAGCTTGCTTGTATCTGCTCTCGTTCAACCTTGTTTTCTCATCCCTGTAGTGTTCAGTCTTAGTAGCTAGAATATTCTTCAAAGGGAATATTATCAGTATACCGACTGTAACTACTGCAACATGCACTTAAGCTGTGACAGCAAAAAGGAAAGTTCTTAATAACATTCACAAAAGTCTTCTTGTGTCTATCATCAAAAGGCCTTTGTGTTCCTTGTTAGCATGTCATTTTTCCATTGTTCGAAAACCCTCTCTCGTCCCACGCAGTCCAGCCCCTTCCCGAGACCGACCCTCACACTAATGACCAGCCCCTCCCCTCCACTCCCCGTCGCTACCTGTCACTACCTGTCGCTCCCCGTCGCTCCCCGTCGCTCCCCGTCGCTACTCTCTACCCGTCGCTACCCGTCGCTCCCCGTCGCTCCCCGTCGCTACTCTCTACCCGCCGCTGCCCGCCGCTACCCGTCGCTGCCCGCCGCTACCCGTCGCTACTCGTCGCTACCTGTCGCTACCCGTCGCTCCCCGTCGCTACTCGTCGCTACCCGTCTCTAACTACTCTCTACCCGTCGTTCCCCACCGCCCTTGTCGCTCTCCGTCGCTCCCCATCGCTCCCCGCCACTCCTCGTCGCTACCCTCCGCTCCCCGTCGTTTTCAGGTGGTCTGGGAGAAGCGCCTGGTGGAGTGTCCGGCAGCGCTGCTCCGAAACCGACTCCGTCACGCCAGCTACAAGAAGAGTAACTCGTCGCACGAGGTGCGGCGCGGCCGTCGCGGCGGCCGTCCGCTGCGCCGGCGAGCGTCTGATAACCTGCTCTGCTCACGATCGGCCATGGCCACGCCGCGCACACGGCTGGTGGCCGGCACCGTGTGCTGGAACAGCGACACAGGTGGGACGCAGGGAGCAGCGACACAAGTGGGACACGGGGTACAGGGTCACAGGGGACGCAGGAACACAGGGAACAGGTGGGACGCAGGGAGCAGCGACACAGGTGGGACACGGAGCACAGGGTCACAGGCTGATACACGATATGTAAATGACACAGATAGATGGGACTCACTATCCAGGGCTTGTGTGCCACAGGGATGCTAATGATGCTGCATAATCAATCCCTATATAGGTATTCTGAGACTGAATGTTTCAGTGTTTCCTACAGTCCTCAATGTACCGGTATTCATTTTATCAACACCTGACTGCTGACCGTTGTTCCCCCTTCCGCAGATATTGTGCTGCCGAACGAGTCGGTTGAACTGGAGATCGGAGAGGACTGCGGCAGCGGCAGCAGCCTGGACAGCCAGACGCTGGGCAGAGCCGCCCAGCACCAGTCCAGTAAGTGCGATAGTCACTCGTAGTAGTGATAAACGCAATAAGAAACAAAGAAAGGAGGGAGGTAATGAGACACGAACAATTATAAATCGAAATATGGTAGGGGAATGAGCGAGATGAAGCCTTGTTTTTACTAGTCACAACCTGCAATAGTGATTTATTATTCATAGGGCTGCGGAGTCGATGGAATTTCGGGTCACTCCGACTCCGACTCCGACTCCGACTCCGACACCGCAGCGCAGATTATTCGTGTGTCAGCTGGTTTGTGTTTTTCTGGACTGGTTCATTACGGTCCAATGTGCGCACCGTGACGACCCCGGTCCTGTGTTCGTTGCAGACGCTCTGCCGCCGGTAGTGACTGACTCGGAGAGGCCGGTGCAGTGCGGTGCCGCCGTCCAGGAGCGCTGCCTGCGCCCTCAGCCGTGTCTGACGCACGCTCTGCTGCTGGCCGGCCTGCCGGGTGGCGCGCGGTCGGGGCGCCAGCACCTGTCCACCGCCCACTCGGCACGCGGGCTGCTGCTGCCCGACCTCGTCCCTCCGCCAGAGAGGACCAACGGTAACGGCGCAGGACCGAAACGAGAGTCCGGTGACCCGCCAAAGGCAGAGGAGGGCGTGCAAGAAGGAGACAGAGACAAACAGAAGACGGAGAGGGACTCCCAGAAGGCGGAGACGGACGGACAGGAGGCGGACTCCCAGAACTCCAGCCGGCGTCGGTCGCGCGCCTCCGCCTCTGAGCAGCGGCGGGCGGAGGCGTCGGCGGCCGGTCGGGGCGCCGGCCGGGCCGCGGAGCCGGCGGCGGGTCGCAGTCCGCGCCGACCTCCTCCGACAGAGACGGTCAGCAGCGGCAGCCGTGCCAGTTCTGACACCGACCTGTGGCCGTCGTCGCGGCAGCACAGCCACACCTCGAACGCGTCCCTGTCGTCGCTCTCACACTCGGCCGTACTGGACGTGGTCGACGAGCCACCGCAGATGACCGCGCTGGAGAGGAAACTCATCATGAAGAAACACCCGATGCTGCGCAACGACACGAACGCTCACATTCTGGCACCGCCCGACTTCCGTATCGGGATGAAGTAAGCAGCACCGAGCTTTGCAGAACGGCTCCTAGTAGTACAAACGACTCAACAAGCTCTCTTCCATGTAAATAAACTCGTCTTCTCTCTTACTTTGCACTGAATGGTTAATCGTGATAAATTATTATGTTAATTGAAATAACATTAGCCACAAAACACGCATGATTTTTTCAAGTCGGCAAACATCGTAGAAATATTTGTTCTTTGTGGGAAAACGAACTGAAAGTTTGAATTTAGCCAAGTTCAGGCAAAGTTCAGAATGCCAAGCTGTATCTGCCAATGCGACTCAGAAGTAGCAACAAGAGTGCACACTGTCCAAAACTCTAACATGACAACAGACGGTAGGCTCGTGACAAATATGGATGGATAGTCATGTGTGTTCTTTGGCACTTCATACCTACCGCCCTATGAAAAGTGGCCTGTGTTCGCTGCTCTCTACATGTCGAACGACGTAAACACATTCAGGCTTATCTCAGAGCGTATCCCCTTTGTTCAAGCTTATCCCCCGGCCGGGACGTATGTAGAAAACATAGGTCCGGCGTGGGTAGGTATTCTAAAGAGCTTGACAAAATCGCTTTAACGACACGTTGATTTTGTCATTTGATTATGTTTCTCTTCGAGGTTTCTCGATAGGTACACCAATGATTTGGATGATTGGTTAGTCGTAAAAAGCCTATTTTTCTTTTCCTTTGTAGTGTGCTATCATTCCTTGTGATGCAATGCGTGTACTTGAACAACTTTTCGTCATCACAGCATATGTTTTTGAAAATAAATGTTAGCTTTATGGGATATAGGTATACCTACGCCGTTTAGGTTGATTGATATACCTGTGAATGTCTGTTTAGTGTTTAATGTCATTGATGCGTCTTAGCTGCTTCTGTTTTTTGGCACACGCTTGTATTTTGTCTTCGTATGAATGGAAGCATCACATGCTCCGTTGTCGCCGCTGAGAGGATAAGCGTAATAAATAACACGATGAAACGGTCTCCCTCGCGTGAGAACATGCAGAAACAATTGGAGAGTTGGAGCTGCAACTATCTACTATTATAAATCTTAAAAAGTCCGCCGCCGTCGGGGTTACGCAGTCGGCGTTACTCCCAAAAACGGCTATTGCAAAGCCGTCGATTGACGCAGGGGGGTGAAATTTTCACGACTCGTGAGTCACGTAATTCAACAGGTCGTATTAAATTTTGGGCTCGATTCGGCCGGGGGTGCGCCCGTGGCGCGTGCTCATCTGCGCCATAGGGTTAGCATTAGAATCGCGACCGGCGCCGAGCAGAGGGCACGTGCTTTAGGCTCAGTTGTTCGCTTAAAAAACTGAGTGAAAAGCATCAGAGCCGGCAGGTCATTGACCTTTGACAACGAAGGCCGACACAGGGCACCGCTCGCCAAGGGGATTCGCCAGTAAATACAATTAATTTGTTTTTGCAATATCTCGGCCGTTTCTGGGCCGATTTAGCTGAAACTTGGACTGTCGGTGGTAGTGTAGGGTAGGGTAGGGTAGGGTAGGGTAGGGTAGGGTAGGGTAGGGTAGGGTAGGGTAGGGTAGGGTAGGGTAGGGTAGGGTAGGGTAGGGTGGGGTAGGGTAAGGTAGGGTGGGGTAGGGTAGGGTAGGGTAGGTGAGTGAAAAGCATCAGAGCCGGCAGGTCATTGACCTTTGACAACGAAGGCCGACACAGGGCACCGCTTGCCAAGGAGATTCGCCAGTAAATACAATTAATTTGTTTTTGCAATATCTCAGCCGTTTCTGGGCCGATTTAGCTGAAACTTGGACTGTCGGTGGTAGTGTAGGGTAGGGTAGGGTAGGGTAGGGTAGGGTAGGGTAGGGTAGGGTGGGGTAGGGTAAGGTAGGGTGGGGTAGGGTAGGGTAGGGTAGGGTAGGGGTAGGGGTAGGATAGGGTAGGGTAGTGTAGGGGTAGGGTAGGGGAAGGGTAGGGTAGGGTAGTGTAGGGGTAGGGTGGGGTAGGGTAGGGTAGGATGGGGTAGGGTAGGGTAGGGGTAGGGTAGGGTAGGGCAGTGTAGGGGTAGGGTTAGGGTAGGGTAAGGTAGGGTAGGGTATGGTAGTGTAGGGTAGGGTATGGTAGTGTAGGGTAGGGTAGGGTAGGGTAGGGTAGGGGTAGGGTAGGGTAGGGTAGTGTGGTAGGGTAGGGTAGGGTAGTGTAGGGGTAAGGTAGGGTGGGGTAGGGTATGGTAGGGGTAGGGTAGGGTAGGATAGGGGTAGGGTAGGGTAGGGTAGTGTAGGGGTAGGGTAGGGTAGGGTAGAGTAGGGTAGGGTAGGGTAGGGTAGGGTTGGGTAGTGTAAGGGTAGGGTAGGGTAGGGGTAGGGGTAGGGTAGGTTAGTGTAGGAGTAGGTAGGGTAGGGTAGGGTAGGGTAGGGTAGTGTAGGAGTAGGGTAGGGTAGGGTAGGGTAGGGGTAGGGTAGGGTAGGGTAGTGTAGGAGTAGGGTAGGGTAGGGTAGGGTAGGGTAGAGTAGAGTAGGGTAGGGTAGTGTAGGGGTAGGGTAGGGTAGGGTAGGGTTGCATTGAGTAACATCCTAACTTACAAAGGGCTCGAACAACTCGCATGCATCACCATCATACTTTACAGTTCAATTAAAAGCAGTCACCAAGTTCTACACAAATAATACCAATAAAAATGCAACTTTCTTCACCCAAACTAATGCATCCGTTAATCATACATATCAAAACATACAGTTATCGCGTGAACCTGTACCTCTAGTCTACTATTATAAATCTTAAAAAGTCCGCCGCCGCCCACGCCCACGCCGCCGTCGGGGTTACTCCCAAAAAGGCTTATTGCGGCGCCGTCGATTGACGCAGGACGGTGAAATTTTGACGACTCGTGGGTCACGTCATTCAACAGGTCGTATTAAATTTTGGGCACGATGCGGCCGGGGGTGCGCCCGTGGCGCGTGCTCATGTGCGCCATAGGGTTAGCATTAGTATCGGCAAAAACAGGCTATTGCTCGGGAACGGTAAGGGCTATAGGGGTGAAATTTTCACACCAAGTCGAGCGCGTGCACTCATTTGTCGTATTAAATTTTCGAGGGTGTGGGTTCAGCGGTGTGCACGTGATGGGGCCGCGACCGGCGCCGAGCAGAGGGCACGTGCTTTAGGCTCAGTTGTTCGCTTAGAAAACTGAGTGAAAAGCATCAGAGCCAACGAAGGCCGACACAAGGCACCGCTCGCCAAGGGGATTCGCCAGTAAATACAATAAATTTGTTTTGCAATATCTCAGCCGTTTCTGGGCCGATTTAGCTGAAACTTGGACTGTCGGTGGTAGTGTAGGGTAGTGTAGTGTAGGGTAGTGTAGGGGTAGGGGTAGGGTAGGGTAGGGTAGGGTAGGGTAGGGTAGGGGTAGGGTAGGGTATGGTAGGTTAGGGTAGGGTAGGGTAGGGGTAGGGTAGGGTATGGTAGGTTAGGGTAGTGTAGGGTAGGATAGGGTAGGGTAGGGTAGGGTAGGGTAGGGTAGGGTAGGAGATTGTAAGGTTAGGGTAGGGTAGGTTAGGGCAGTGTAGGGTAGGGTAGGGCAGGGGATTGTAGGGTAGGGTAGGGCAGGATAAGGTAGGGTAGGGGATTGTAGGGTAGCTTAGGGTAGGGTAGAGTAGGGTATGGGTAAGGTAGGGTAGAGTAGGGGTAGGGTAGGGGTAGGGTAGGGTAGGGTAGGGTAGGGGATTGTAGGGTAGGATAGGGTAGGGGATTGTAGGTTAGGGTAGGGTAGGGTAGTGTAGGGTAAGTTAGGGTAGGGTAGGGTAGGGAAGTGTAGGGGTAGGGTAGGGTAGGGTAGGGTAGTGTAGGGTAGGTTAGGGTAGGGTAGGGTGGTGTAGGGGTAGGGTATGGTATGGTAGGGTAGTGTAGGGGTAGGGTAGGGTAGGGTAGTGTAGGGTAGGTTAGGGTAGGGTAGGATAGTGTAGGGGTAGGGTAGGGTAGGGTAGGGGTAGGGTAGGGGTAGGGTAGGGTAGGGTAGGGTAGGGTAGGGGTAGGGTTAAGTTCAAAAAGGGCCTAACATACAAAACACTTGAACACCCCGCACCTATCACCAACCCTTACAGTTAAATTAAAAACAGCTACCCAAATCTACCCAAATAATACAGCTAAAAATACAAGTCAAGCACCCAAAACTAATGCACCCGTAACATAACATAAATCAAAACATACAGTTATCGCGTAAACCTGTACCTCTAGTCTACTATTATAAATCTTAAAAAGTCCGCCGCCGCCCACGCCCACGCCGCCGTCGGGGTTACTCCCTAAAAGGCTTATTGCGGCGCTGTCGATTGACGCAGGAGGGTGAAATTTTCACGACTCGTGGGTCACGTCATTCAACAGGTCGTATTAGATTTTGGGCACGAATCGGCCGGGGGTGTGCCCGTGGCGCGTGCTCATGTGCGCCATAGGGTTAGCATTAGAATCGGCAAAAACAGCCTATTGCTCGGGAACGGTAAGGGCTACGGGGGTGAAATTTTCACGCCAAGTCGAGCGCGTGCACTCATTTGTCGTATTAAATTTTCGACGGTGTGGGCTCAGCGGTGTGCACGTGGTGGGGCCGCGACCGGCGCCGAGCAGAGGGCACGTGCTTTAGGCTCAGTTGTTCGCTTAGAAAACTGAGTGAAAAGCATCAGAGCCAACGAAGGCCGACACAAGGCACCGCTCGCCAAGGGGATTCGCCAGTAAATACAATTAATTTGTTTTTGCAATATCTCAGCCGTTTCTGGGCCGATTTAGCTGAAACTTGGACTGTCGGTGGTAGTGTAGTGTAGGGTAGGGTAGGGTAGGGTAGGGTAGGGGATTGTAGGGTAGGGTTGGGTAGGGGATTGTAGGGTAGGGTAGGGTAGGGTAGGGGATTGTAGGGGATTGTAGGGTAGGGTAGGGTAGGGTAGGGTAGGGTAGGGTAGGGTAGGGTAGAGTTAGGTAGGGTAGGGTAGGGTATGGTAGGGTAGGGTAAGGTAGGGTAGGGTAGGGTAGTGTAAGGGTAGGGTATGGTAGGGTAGGGTAGGGTAGTGTAAGGGTAGGGTAGGGTATGGTAGGGTAGGGTAGGGTAGGGTAGGTTAGTGTAGGAGTAGGGTAGGGTAGGGTAGGAGTAGGGTAGGGTAGGGTAGGGTAGGGTAGGGTAGTGTAAGGGTAGGGTATGGTAGGGTAGGGTAGGGTAGGGTAGTGTAAGGGTAGGGTAGTGTAGGGTAGGGTAGGGTAGGGTAGGGTAGGGTAGCGTAGGGTAGGGTAGGGTAGGGTAGGAGTAGGGTAGGGTAGGGTAAGGGTAGGGTAAGGTAGGGTGGGGTAGGGTAGGGTAGGGTAGGAGTAGGGTAGGGTAGGGTAGGGTAGGGTAGGGTAGGGTAGGGTAGGGTAGGGTAGGGTAGGGTAGGGTAGGGTAGGTAGGGTAGGGTAAGGTAGGGTAGGGTAGGGTAGGTAGGGTAGGGTAGGTTAGTGGTAAGGTAGGGTAGGGTAGTGTAGTGTAGGGGTAGGGTAGGGTATGGTAGGGTAGGGTAGGGTAGGGTATGGTAGGGTAGGGTAGGGTAGGGTAGGGTAGGGTAGGGTAGTGTAGGGGTAGGGTAGGGTAGGGTAGGGTAGGGTAGGGTAGGGTAGGGTAGGGTAGGGTAGGGTAGGGTTGCGTTCAGTAACATCTTAACTTACAAAGGGCTCGAAGAACTCGCATGCATCACCATCATACTTTACATTTCAATTAAAAGCAGTTACCCACTTCTACAAAAATCATACCAATAAAAATGCAAGTTTCTACACCCAAACTAATGCATCCGTTAATCATACATATCAAAACATACAGTTATCGCGTAAACCTGTACCTCTAGTCTACTATTATAAATCTTAAAAAGTCCGCCGCCGCCCACGCCCACGCCGCCGTCGGGGTTACTCCCAAAAAGGCTTATTACGGCGCCGTCGATTGACGCAGGATGGTGAAATTTTCACGACTCGTGGCTCACGTAAATGAACAGGTCGTATTAAATTTTGGGCACGATGCGGCCGGGGGTGCGCCCGTGGCGCGTGCTCATGTGCGCCATAGGGTTAGCATTAGAATCGGCAAAAACAGGCTATTGCTCGGGAACGGTAAGGGCTACGGGGGTGAAATTTTCGCTGTAAGTCGATCGCGTGCACTCATTTGTCGTATTAAATTTTCGACGGTGTGGGTTCAGCGGTGTGCACGTGGTGGGGCCGCGACCGGCGCCGAGCAGAGGGCACGTGCTTTAGGCTCAGTTGTTCGCTTAAAAACCTGAGTGAAAAGCATCAGAGCCGGCAGGTCGTTGACCTTTGACAATGAATACCGACGCTGGGCACCGCTCGCCAAGAGGATTCGCCAGTAAATACAATTAGTTTATTTTTGCAAAATCTCAGCCGTTTCTGGGCCGATTTAGCTGAAACTTGGACTGTCGGTGGTAGGTGTAAGGTAGGGTAGGGTAGGGTAGGGCAGGGTAGGGTACGGTAGGTTAGGGGTAGGGGTAGGGGTAGGGTAGGGTAGGGTAGGGTAGGATAGGGTTAGGGTAGGGTAGGGTAGGTTTGTGTAGGGTAGGGTAGGTTTGTGTAGGAGTAGGGTAGGGTAGGGTAGGGTAGGGTAGTGTAGGGGTAGGGGTAGGGTAGGGTAGTGTAGTGTAGTGTAGGGTAGGGTAGGGTAGGGTAGGGTAGGGTAGGGTAGGGGTACGGGTATGGGTAGGGTGGGGTAGGGTAGGGTAGGGTAGGGGTAGGGTAGGGTAGGGTAGTGTAAGGGTAGGGTAGGGTAGGGTAGGGTAGGGTAGGGTAGGGTAGGGTAGTGTAGGGTAGTGTAGGGGTAGGGGTAGGGTAGGGTAGGGTAGGGTAAGGGTAGGGTAGGGTAGGGTAGTGTAAGGGTAGGGTAGGGTAGGGTAGGGTAGGGTAGGGTAGGGTAGGGTATTGTACGGTAGGGTAGGGGTAGGGGTAGGGGTAGGGTAGGGTAGGGTAGGGTAGTGTAAGGGTAGGGTAGGGTATATGGTATGTTAGGGTAGGGTAGGGTATGGTATGGTAGGGTAGGGTAGGGTAGGGTAGTGTAGAGGTAGAGGTAGGGGTAGGGTAGGGTAGGGTAGGGTAGGGTAGGGTAGGGTAGGGTAGGGTAGGGTAGGGTGGGGTAGGGTAGGGTAGGGTGGGGTAGGGTTGAATTGAGTAACATCCTAACTTAAGGGCTCGAACAACTCGCATGCATCACCATCATACTTTACAGTTCAATTAAAAGCAGTTACCCAGTTCTTCACAAATAATACCAATAAAAATGCAAGCTTCTACACCCAAACTAATGCACCCGTTAATCATACATATCAAAACATACAGTTATCGCGTAAACCTGTACCTCTAGTCTACTATTATAAATCTTAAAAAGTCCGCCGCCGCCCACGCCCACGCCGCCGTCGGGGTTACTCCCAAAAAGGCTTATTGCGGCGCCGTCGATTGACGCAGGATGGTGAAATTTTTACCACTCGTGGGTCACGTAAATGAACAGGTCGTATTAAATTTTGGGCACGATGCGGCCGGGGGTGCGCCCGTGGCGCGTGCTCATGTGCGCCATAGGGTTAGCATTAGAATCGGCAAAAACAGGCTATTGCTCGGGAACGGTAAGGGCTACGGAGGTGAAATTTTCGCTGTAAGTCGATCGCGTGCACTCATTTGTCGTATTAAATTCTTGAGGGGGTGGGTTCAGCGGTGTGCACGTGATGGGGCCGCGACCGGCGCCGAGCAGAGGGCACGTGCTTTAAGCTCAGTTCTTCGCTTAGAAAACTGACTGGAAATAATCAGAGCCGGAAGGTCATTGACCTTTGACAACGAATACCGGCGCCGGGCACCCCTCGCCAAGGCGATTCGCCAGTAAATACAATTAATTTGTTTTTGCAATATCTCAGCCGTTTCTGGGCCGATTTAGCTGAAACTTGGATTGTCGGTGGCAGTGTAGGGTAGGGTAGGGTAAGGTAAAGTAGGGTAGGGTAGGGTAGGGTAGGGTAGGGTAGTGTAAAGGTAGGGTAGTGTAAAGGTAGGGTAGGGTAGGGTAGGGTAGTGTAGGAGTAGGGTAGGGTAGGGTAGGGTAGGGTAAGTGTAGGGTAGGGTAGGGTAGGGTAGGGTAGGGGATTGTAGGGTAGGGTAGGGTAAGATAGGGTAGGGTAGGGGATTATAGGCTAGCGTAGGGTAGGGTAGGGTAGGGTAGGGTAGGGGTAGGGTAGGGTAGGGTAGTGTAGTGTAGGGGTAGGGTAGGGTAGTGTAGGGGTAGGGTAGGGTAGGGTAGGGTAGGGTAGGGTAGGGGATTGTAGGGTAGGGTAGGGTAGGGTAGGGTAGGGTAGGGGATTGTAGGGTAGGGGTAGGGTAGGGTAGGGTAGGGTAGGGTAGTGTAAGGGTAGGGTAGGGTAGGGTAGGGTAGTGTAAGGGTAGGGTAGGGTAGGGTAGGGTAGGGTAGGGTAGTGTAAAGGTAGGGTAGGGTAGGGAAGGGTAGGGTAGGGTAGTGTAGGAGTAGGGTAGGGTAGGGTAGGGTAGGGTAGTGTAGGGGTAGGGTAGGGTAGGGTAGGGTAGGGGTAGGGTAAGGTAGGGTAGGGTAGGGTAGGGTAGGGTAGGGTACTACCATACAAAACACTTGAACACCCCGCAACTATCACCAAACCCTACAGTTTAATTAAAAACAGCTATCCAAATCTATCCAAATAATACATCTTAAAATACAAGTCAATCACCCAAACAAATGCACCCGTAACATAATATAAATCAAAACATACAGTTATCGCGTAAACCTGTACCTCTAGTCTACTATTATAAATCTTAAAAAGTCCGCCGCCGCCGCCGTCGGGGTTACGCAGTCGGTGTTACTCCCAAAAACGCCTATTGCGGCGCCGTCGATTGACGCACGAGGGTGAAATTTTCACGACTCGTGGGTCACGTAATTCAACAGGTCGTATTAAATTTTGGGCACGATGTGGCCGGGGGTGCGCCCGTGGCGCGTGCTCATGTGCGCCATGAGGTTAGCATTAGAATCGCGACCGGCGCCGAGCAGAGGGCACGTGCTTTAGGCTCAGTTGTTCGCTTAAAAAACTGAGTGGAAACAATCACAGCCGGCAGGTCATTGACCTTTGACAACAAAGACCGACACAGGGCACCGCTCGCCAAGGGGATTCGCCAGTAAATACAATTAATTTGTTTTTGCAATATCTCAGCCGTTTCTGGGCCGATTTAGCTGAAACTTGGACTGTCGGTGGTAGTGTAGGGTAGGGTAGGGTAGGGTAGGATAGGGTAGGGTAGGGTAGTGTAGGGGTAGGGTAGGGTAGGATAGGGTATGGTAGGGTAGGGTAGGGTAGGTTAGGGTAGGATAGGGTAGGGTAGGATAGGGTAGGGTAGGGTAGGGTAGGGTAGGGGTAGGGTAGGGTAGGGTAGTGTAGGAGTAGGGTAGGGTGGGGTAGGGTAGTGGTAGGGTAGGGTAGGGCAGGGTAGGGTAGGGTAGGGTAGGGTAGGGTAGGGTAGGGTAGGGTAGGGTAGTAGGGTAGGGTATGGTAGGGTAGGGTAGAGTTAGGTAAGGTAGAGTTAGGTAGGGTAGGGTAGGGTAGTAGGGTAGGTTAGGGTAGTAGGGTAGGGTAGGGTAGGGTAGGGTAGTAGGGTAGGTTAGGGTAGTAGGGTAGGGTAGGGTAGGGTAGTAAGGTAGGGTACGGTAGGGTAGTAGGGTAGGCTAGGGTAGGGTAGGGTAGGGTAGTAGGGTAGGGTAGGGTATGGTAGGGTATTGGTAGGGTAGGGTAGGGTAGGGGTAGGGTAGGGGTAGGGGTAGGGTAGGGGTAGGGTAGGGGTAGGGTTGAGTTCAAAAAGGCCCAACATACAAAACACTTGAACACCCCGCAAGTATCACCATCCCTTACAGTTCAATTAAAAAGAGCTACCCAAATATACCCAAATAATACAGCTAAAAATACAAGTCAATCACCCAAACTAATGCACCCGTAACATAACATAAATCAAAACATACAGTTATCGCGTAAACCTGCACCTCTAGTCTACTATTATAAATCTTAAAAAGTCCGCCGCCGCCGCCGTCGGGGTTACGCAGTCGGTGTTACTCCCAAAAACGCTTATTGCGGCGCCGTCGATTGACGCACGAGGGTGAAATTTTCACGACTCGTGGGTCACGTAATTCAACAGGTCGTATTAAATTTTGGGCACGATGCGGCCGGGGGTGCGCCCGTGGCGCGTGCTCATGTGCGCCATGGGGTTAGCATTAGAATCGCGACCGGCGCCGAGCAGAGGGCACGTGCTTTAGGCTCAGTTTCTTCGCTTGCAAACCTGAGCGGAGCGAAATCAGAGCCGGGAGGTCGTTGACCTTTGACAACGAATACCGACGCCGGGCACCGCTCGCCAAGGGGATTCGCCAGTAAATACAATTAATTTGTTTTTGCAATATCTCAGCCGTTTCTGGGCCGATTTAGCTGAAACCTGGACTGTCGGTGGTAGTGTAGGGTAGGGTAGGGTAGTGTAGTGTAGGGGTAGGGTAGGGTAGGGTAGGGTAGGGTAGGGTAGGGTAGGGTAGGGTAGGGTAGGGTAGGGTAGAATAGGGTAGGGTAGGGTAGGGTAGGGTTGGGTAGGGGATTGTAGGGTAGGGTAGGGTAGGGTAGGGTAGGGTAGGGTAGGGTAGGGTAGGGTAGGGTAGAATAGGGTAGGGTAGGGTAGGGTAGGGTTGGGTAGCGGATTGTAGGGTAGGTTAGGATAGGGTAGGGGATTGTAGGGTAGGGGTAGGGTAGGATAGGGTAGGGTAGGGGTAGGGTAGGGTAGGGTAGGGTAGTGTAGGGTAAGGGTAGGGTAGGGTAGGGTAGGGTAGGGTAGTGTAGGGTAGGGTAGGGTAGGGTAGGGTAGGGTAGGGTAGTGTAGAAGTAGGGTAGGGTAGGGTAGGGTAGGAGTAGGGTAGGGTAGGGTAGGAGTAGGGATAGGGTAGGGTAGGGTAGGGTGGGGTAGTGTAAGGGTAGGGTAGGGTAGGGTAGGGTAGGGTAGGGTAGGGTAGGGTAGTGTAAGGGTAGGGTAGGGTAGGGTAGGGTAGGGTAGTGTAAAGGTAGGGTAGGGTAGGGTAGGGTAGGGTAGGGTAGGGTAGTGTAGGAGTAGGGTAGGGTAGGGTAGGGTAGGATAGGGTAGGGTAGGGGTAGGGTAGGGTAGGGTAGGGTTGGGTAGGGTAGGGTTGCGTTCAGTAACATCCTAACTTACAAAGGGTTCGAACAACTCGCATGCATCACCATCATACTTTACAGTTCAATTAAAAGCAGTTACCCAGTTCTACAAAAATCATACCAATAAAAATGCAAGTTTCTACACCCAAACTAATGCATCCGTTAATCATACATATCAAAACATACAGTTATCGCGTAAACCTGTACCTCTAGTCTACTATTATAAATCTTAAAAAGTCCGCCGCCGCCCACGCCGCCGTCGGGGTTACTCCCTAAAAGGCTTATTACGGAGCCGTCGATTGACGCAGGAGGATGAAATTTTCACAACTCGTGGGTCACGTAATAAAACAGGTTGTATTAAATTTTGGGCACGATGCGGCCGGGGGTGCGCCCGTGGCGCGTGCTCATGTGCGCCATAGGGTCATAGCATTAGAATCGGCAAAAACAGGCTATTGCTCGGGTACGGTGAGGGCTACCGGGGTGAAATTTTCACGCCAAGTCGGTCGCGTGCACTCATTTGTCGTATTAAATTTTCGACGGTGTGGGTTCAGCGGTGTGCACGTGGTGGGGCCGCGACCGGTGCCGAGCAGAAGGCACGTGCTTTAGGCTCAGTTGTTCGCTTAAAAACCTGAGTGAAAAGCATCAGAGCCGGCAGGTCGTTGACCTTTGACAACGAATACCGGCGCCGGGCACCCCTCGCCAAGGGGATTCGCCAGTAAATACGATAAATTTGTTTTTGCAATATCTCAGCCGTTTCTGGGCCGATTTAGCTGAAACTTGGACTGTCGGTGGTAGTGTAGTGTAGGGTAGGGTAGGGTAGGGTAGGGTAGGGTAAGGTAGGGTAGGGTAGGGTAGGGTAGGGTAGGGTAGGGTAGGGTAGGGTAGGGTAGGGTAGGGTAGGGTAGGGTAGGGTAGGGTAGGGTAGGGTAGGGTAGGGTAGGGGTAGTCGTAGGGTAGGGTAGGGTAGGGTAGGGTAGGGTAGGGTAGAATAGGGTAGGGTAGGGTAGGGTAGGATAGGGTAGAATAGGGTAGGGTAGGGTAGGGTAGGGTTGGGTAGGGGATTGTAGGGTAGGGTAGGGTAGGGTAGGGGATTGTAGGGTAGGGGTAGGGTAGGGTAGGGTAGGGTAGGGTAGGGTAGGGTAGGGTAGTGTAAGGGTAGGGTAGGGTAGGGTAGGGTAGGGTAAGGGTAGGGTAGGGTAGGGTAGGGTAGGGTAGGGTAGTGTAAAGGTAGGGTAGGGTAGGGTAGGGTAGGGTAGGGTAGGGTAGGGTAAGGTAGTGTAGGAGTAGGGTAGGGTAGGGTAGGGTAGGGTAGGGTAGTGTAAGGGTAGGGTAGGGTAGGGTAGGGTAGGGTAGGGTAGTGTAAAGGTAGGGTAGGGTAGGGTAGGGTAGGGTAGTGTAGAAGTAGGGTGGGGTAGGGTAGGGTAGGGTATGGGTAGGGTAGGGTAGGGTAGGGTAGGGTAGGGTAGGAGTAGGGTAGGGTAGGGTAGGTATGGTAGGGTAGGGTAGGGTAGGGTAGTGGTAAGGTAGGGTAGGGTAGGGTAGGGTAGAGGGTAGGGTAGGATAGGGTAGGGGTAGGGTAGGGGTAGGGTTGAGTTCAAAAAGGGCCCAACATACAAAACACTTGAACACCCCGCAACTATCACCATCCCTTACAGTTCAATTAAAAACAGCTACCCAAATCTACCCAAATAATGCAGCTAAAAATACAAACCCAAACTAATGCACCCGTAACATAACATAAATCAAAGCATACAGTTATCGCGTAAACCTGTACCTCTAGTCTACTATTATAAATCTTAAAAAGTCCGCCGACGGGGTTACGCTGACGGCGTGACGCCCAAAAACGGCTATTGCGGCGCCGTCAATTGACGCAGGATGGTGAAATTTTTACCACTCGTGGGTCACGTAATTCATCAGGTCGTATTAAATTTTGGGCACGATTCGGCCGGGGGTGCGCCCGTGGCGCGTGCTCATCTGCGCCATAGGGTTAGCATTAGAATCGCGACCGGCGCCGAGTAGAGGGCACGTGCTTTAGGCTCTGTTGTTCGCTTAAAAAACTGAGTGGAAATAATCACAGCCGGCAGGTCATTGACCTTTGACAACAAAGGCCGACACAAGGCACCGCTCGCCAAGGGGATTCGCCAGTAAATACAATGAATTTGTTTTTGCAATATCTCAGCCGTTTCTGGGCCGATTTAGCTGAAACTGGGACTGTCGCCGTCGGTGGTAGTGTAGGGTAGGGTAGGGTAGGGTAGGGTAGGATAGGGTAGGGTAGGGTAGGGTAGGGGTAGGGTAGGGTAGGGTAGGGTAGGGTAGGGTAGTGTAGGGGTAGGGTAGGGTAGGGTAGGGTAGGGTAGGGTAGGGTAGGGTAGGGGTAGGGCGGGTAGTAGAGGTCTGCACCGGCCGGCTGCAGCCGCGGCTGGCTGCAGCCCCACGGCTGTGGGCCGGGGCGGCTGCAAATATCTCCAAGAACACGGCTACGGCTGTGGCCACGGCTGTGAGATTTCAAGCTCAATCTTAAGTACTCAAATATAAAATTTTAAATCCTTAATCTTACATTCTGATAAGCAGTATAGCCTGTAAAAATCATGCAAAGGATGCCCAGCAACATTGAAAGTGGTGAAGCCTTTGAGAACCTGTAATGGTTTTACCATTTGCTGTAGGGGAGTTTGCACTCTGGTACAGAATACTAATAATAGGTACCAATTGTTCCTTCATTATCAAGAGCTTGACAGTTTCAGAAAATGCAACATGTTGCATTGTCACATCCCTCTCAAATCAATCTCACCTGGTCATTAGGAGAGCACCTTACAGCTATTGAAGACGAGCGTTCAATAATTCTTTCAGGTAATAGAAAAAGAAATCATGCCTAGGTAAAGGCAGGTAAAGGCTTCATAAAATATTATCTAAAATACCTCTTAGATGAATTTCTGGATTTTCGGCAAGTCCAATTACAAAATATAAAACTGGCGCTTTATGTTCTAACTGGTGTGTGAGTGACCGCTAACAGAAAATGCCGATCAATGAAGCCAATGGAATTAGATTATAAGTGAGCATGAACCTTACTTACGGTTAATTCACATGATGGTGAAAACCCTGAACACGTAATTCACATGACGGTGAAAACCCTGAACACAATATTTCTTACGCGAGCTGTTGACTTTACTAACAAAATGACGTCTTCTTCTAGAAATGTAAAAATTTGATACTTGATCTTTGTTTTAGAGCAAGTTTTTAACTGCATAGCGTTATTATTTAAAAAATTATAATTTTTATGGCTGTTTATAGTGAAACAAAACAATTTATTGCCACTTCCTTTCTATTGACGTCATTAAAAACTCAAGTAAAATTTTTGATTGAAACAGGTAATTGTGGCTCGCACGTCCTTGGGGATTTGAGCGAAGATCATTATTTGGAAAAATCAAACTAGATGAATGTTTTTCTTTCTTGGATGCTCACTAGTGTTTTGATGCCTTGCATATCAAATTAGTTTGAGACTTGCTCGGAAGGCTGCTTCAAGCCTGGCATATCACACCCCAGAAAATATGCAAGGTAAGAAAGAAGCAAGAGTTTTGACTTAGACAATCACTGTTTGACAGTCCATCAACTTCAGTTTCATTTTCCATACCTAACATTGATAATGAAAAGCATCAGGGTCTGTTGTTCTGTCCCACAACCATGCTTCAGGATTTGGCATTAGATGTCTACACTGCTAGTGCTTCTATTCTGGTTTGTTGTTTATGTTTTCTGTTGATGTAGGTACCTACCTACCCATCTTTCTTAACAACTTGCAAGGGCTTGTGTAGGCATGCATTGCGCATCAGGCTTCAGGCCTTCGGCCTAAAGCCAGATACACAACCACTTAACCTATGATGCTTCATGAGCTTGAGAATCTATAGCCCATTGCAATGTGCCTTTGGCTATATGTTTCAACTAAAAACAACTTAGTATATACTATTTGGTTGCATTTCATTGAAAGTATCAACGGCCGGCTGACGGCTGGCTGCCCACAGTTTGCCACGGCTGTGGGCGGCTGTGGCTGTGGAGCCACGGCTGCGGGGCGGCTAGGCTGTGGAAAATTGCAGCCGTGCAGAACTCTAGCGGGTAGGGTAGGGTAGTGTAAGGATGGTGTAGGGGTAGGGTAGGGTAGGGTAGGGTAGGGGTAGGGTAAGGGTAGGGTGGGGTAGGGTAGGGGTAGGGTAGTGTAGGGGTAGGGGTAGGGTAGGGGTAGGGTAGGGTAGTGTAGGGTAGGGTAGGGTAAGGTAGGGTAGGGTAGGGTAGGGTAGCGTAGGGTAGTGTAATGGTAGGGTAGGGTATGGTATGGTAGGGTAGGGTAGTGTAGGGGTAGGGTAGGGTAGGGTAGGGTAGGGTAGGGGATTGTAGGGTAGGGTAGGGTAGGGTAGGGTAGGGTAGGGTAGGGTAGGGGATTGTAGGGTAGAGTAGGGTAGGGTAGGGTAGGGTAGGGTAGGGTAGGGTAGGGTAGGGTAGGGTAGGGTAGGGTAGGGTAGGGGTAGGGTAGGGTAGGGTAGGGGTAGGGGTAGGGTAGGGGTAGGGTAGGGTAGGGTAAGGGTAGGGTAGGGTAGGGTAGGTTAGGGGTAGGGGTAGGGGTAGGGTAGGGTAGGGTAGGGTAGGGTTGAATTGAGTAACATCCTAACTTACAAAGAGCTCGAACAACTCGCATGCATCACCATCATACTTTATTGTTCAATTAAAAGCAGTTACCCAGTCCTACACAAATAATACCAATAAAAATGCAAGTTTCTACACCCAAACTAATGCATCCGTTAATCATACATATCAAAACATACATGTTATCGCGTAAACCTGTACCTCTAGTCTACTATTATAAATCTTAAAAAGTACCACGCCGCCGCCGTCGGGGTTACTCCCTAAAATGCTTATTAAGGCGCCGTCGATTGACGCAGGACGGTGAAATTTTCACGACTCGTGGGTCACGTCATTCAACAGGTCGTATTAAATTTTGGGCACGATGCGGCCGGGGGTGCGCCCGTGGCGCGTGCTCATGTGCGCCATAGGGTTAGCATTAGAATCGACAAAAACAGGCCATTGCTCGGGAACGGTTAGGGCTACAGGGGTGAAATTTTCGCTGTAAGTCGATCGCGTGCACTCATTTGTCGTATTAAATTTTCGACGGTGTGGGTTCAGCGGTGTGCACGTGGTGGGGCCGCGACCGGCGCCGAGCAGAGGGCACGTGCTTTAGGCTCAGTTGTTCGTTAGAAAACTGAGTGAAAAGCATCAGAGCCAACGAAGGCCGACACAAGGCACCGCTCGCCAAGGGGATTCGCCAGTAAATACAATTAATTTGTTTTTGCAATATCTCAGCCGTTTCTGGGCCGATTTAGCTGAAACTTGGACTGTCGGTGGTAGTGTAGGGTAGGGTAGGGTAGGGTAGGGTAGGGTAGGAGATTGTAGGGTAGGGTAGGGTAGGGGATTGTAGGGTAGGGTTGGGTAGGGGATTGTAGGGTAGGGTAGGGTAGGGTAGGGTAGGGGATTGTAGGGGATTGTAGGGTAGGGTAGGGTAGGGTAGGGTAGGGTAGGGTAGGGTAGAGTTAGGTAGGGTAGGGTAGGGTAGGGTAGGGTAGGGTAAGGTAGGGTAGGGTAGGGTAGTGTAAGGGTAGAGTTAGGTAGGGTAGGGTAGGGTAGGGTAGGGTAGTGTAAAGGTAGGGTAGGGTAGGGTATGGTAGGGTAGGGTAGGTAGGGTAGGGTAGGGTAGTGTAGGAGTAGGGTAGGGTAGGGTAAGGGTATAGGGTAGGGTAGGGTAGGGTGGGGTAGGGTAGGGTAGGGTAGGAGTAGGATAGGGTAGGGTAAGGTAGGTAGGGTAGGGTAGGGTAGGGTAGGTAGGGTAGGGTAGGGTAGGGTAGGGTAGGGTAGGGTTGCGTTCAGTAACATCTTAACTTACAAAGGGCTCGAACAACTCGCATGCATCACCATCATACTTTACAGTTCAATTAAAAGCAGTTACCCAGTTCTACAAAAAATCATACCAATAAAAATGCAAGTTTCTCCACCCAAACTAGTGCATCCGTTAATCATACATATCAAAACATACAGTTATCGCGTAAACCTGTACCTCTAGTAAGAAATAAAAGAAAAATATATTTTGCTCATTGTAGGTACACTGTAAACAGTTACCTGCAACTAATGCAAAGCCACGGAAAACAAAACACTTAACAGTATATTTTCCTTTTTGTCAGATCAGATATGAAAGGAAATTTTTTCCATCTTTCAGCTCAGGACCAAAGTGAACGAATGATATGAAAATTGCCAGAGAAGTTGATGTGGATGGATGGATCCTTTTTCCTCGATAACATGATATTCAGCTCAACCATAATATCCAAAGGCACTACGAAAGGCTATCAAACACTTTTCAACTATTAAATTCAAGTAAGTCAAGCACGAACTACGAAAGGGTGACGATTCAAGGGATGACAGAGTTGAAAACGTTCGGTAGCACAAAGTGCAGATAAAGTTCTTAAAAAGAGAGCCGTTTTTGCAGTCTGCTAAAAAGCATAGCAAAGGTTTATTCAGTAAAGGTATGTAGACTATGTACATAGGTAAGTACATAGTACCTACATATGTAGCTTCTAAAAACGTGGATTTGACGCGGAAATACTTGGTGCAAGAAAATTGTCTTTCACCGTTTGATTTTGAGGTCTATCTACGACCTTGTATATACCTATAATGCCCCATTTAATGCGATTTTGTATAAGCTTTCAGCGATTTTCCTCACCAGACGACACGACCACCCAAATTTGTAAGGTCATTTTTGTTTTAAATGGTCTCTGCTTCTTAGCCACTAGGCTACTACCACCATAGCATAGATAGACATAGCTTTACGCTGTTCTACCGTCATGCAGGTGAATTAGGATGCATTGCTCAGGTGGCACCACAGTCGCCGAGTCCGTAGGTAGGTAGCAAGATGGACCTCGAATGTTGCAAGTACAGTGTTAAAAATATTCTGCCTATATAGGAACTTGTAATTCTGCCACATAAAATGTCATAATATTGGTACAAAGTTGGAAGCATTTAATGGTGAAGGTATAGGTCATATAGTTAGGAAACGGGTCACGGGAGATAGGTACTTCAAATCGTGGCACTTGTTTAAAACTTCGTTGAATAAAATCCTCGGATGTATTGCCTCCAATGCACCCGATGATATTTCTACCTCAGCTTTCCAGGCAAGTCTTCTCCGAACCACAAACTTGCAATGATCAAAACACGCGCAAAGTGATTCAGGCTATTTAGTTCTGTTCTTTTATAGGTTTGCCAGACTACAGGAATCGTTTGTCATCTACCACCGCAAATGACCGAACTCAAACTCGGAAGCATTATCGTGAGCTCTATGAAGGTCAGCAGCATGTCGCCCAATACTGCAGCCACTTCACCGACCACACTCAGTTCCAACTAATTAGAGCATGACTAACTAACCGGCGTGACCGCAAACAGCCGGCCCCTTCGACTAGTTGTCCGTCTGACCGCTAGGGGCGCCACCTTCTCCGGCGCGACAAGAGGGTCTCTCCGGCGCGGCGGCTGCGGTGAGATCATACGAGCCGACAGACGGGACGCGTGCGGAGCCGACCGAAGAGTCGGAGTCAGCACCCACCGAGTCAGAGTCAGGCTCACACCAGCGAGCACAGTCCGAGTCAGCAGAGTCGGCAATCACAACGGCAGTATGCAGTACAACATATTCCAGGTGAGAGTTTGAATCGTGTGTGAAGGATGTATTGAACACTGTAGGTACCGAGCATTTTACCGGTGCCGAGTATTGAAGCACACCGAGTGCAGGCTCGGTAGCCACAGGTGATCTTAAACATACATTTAGGCATGAATGTGTAAACCAAGTATGAACTTAATGTGGTTTGAGTAGCAATAGACAAATGTATATAAGACGGGTTACACAGCACATTCGGATGGACGCGTTTCGTCTAAATGACTTTATCGACACCCTCTCGGAAAGTTTGTATTGTTTTAATTTCCGAGAAGGTGTCGATAAAGTCATTTAGACGAAACGCGTCCACCCGAATGTGCAGTGTAACCCGTCTCAATATATCAATGTGGCTTATATGGCGGCGGGCATTACCCGAAGTGTGACCATGCCTACATATTGATAGTTTTTACTTAAACATGACCAGTGACGTGACGTCAACGGTGACATCAAGGTTAATACATTTAGGCTTCATTTGACAGCTTTTTCCAGGGCTATCCAACGTCATTTGCATTAGAGCCCCCCCCCCCCTCCCCCAGTCACTCGCGTTATGAAATTTCCTCAGTCATGCGCGGGTTCAATATCATTGGGGCCATATTCGGAATAGGTACACCGAGAAGTTATTTTGTCAATGTTCATCTCAAACTATTGTTCTTAATCTGATGACACATCTAACGTTTCCGGTGACGTGATTATTCTGTACCTTTTACTGAATGGTTACTGAATGGTGAAGACCTGTCTTGTGCACCTGTGTCATTGGATTATATGAAAAAGTCAAAAACCCCATATATCGATATGCCAAATGTCGAAATTTAAAGGGACCCTCCCACCTTAACATTAGTTTTGAGTTGAGATAGCCAAGTTTGCGGCCAGGCTCAGAAACCACCATTTATCCTGGTCGCAACCCCCGCAGCTTTATGGTGTTCAAGAAATTTCTTCCCTTTACTTGCAGGGTGGGACCAGCGTGGTCCCTATCTCTTAACCATTACGGGAATCTGATGACGTCATCAGGCTTTCGAACGTCCGTTAAATGTTTGACTAAAACGTTTTGTAGCACGCGGTGGTATATGCTGCTTTGCGCGCAACAAATGCCGCACTTTCAAATAAAGTCGCTAGGAACAGCGGAGATCCCAAAAATTAAACAAAAGTAAAAGTCTAATATCTTGAAAACCGGTGAATATTTTTCGATGAAATTTGGTAGATATTCGTTTTTGCTCTTTCTGAACCGAGCGACATCACTTTCATGCCAATTCATTAACTTTTTGAAGGTGGGAGGGTCCCTTTAAAGGATCTGACAAATAATGTGCAACTGCGCTAGTAGCTGTTTCACGAGGCGGCCATCTGGTACACATCTGGTGCAGATTAGGTGCAGATTTGGTCAAATTAGGTTCAGTGTGTCTCTTAGTAGCTATCATCTAGGGTTGTACTATAATTGCTTATATGTCTGCTTTGTCATATTAACAGAGAGCATCATCGATTAAAACACCGAAATAAATTCATAAATAAAAATATTTGCTGTAAAAGAGATAAGGTGCAGATTTGGTCAAATTAGGTGCGCTCGCCGGATAGCCCATCGTGAAAACGGCTAATGTATACCTATAATTTGTCGGAACCTTGGTCACTGTTGCCTGTACGACTGCTGGATGGTTTGTAAGTTGTACATGACGATTATTGGACGACAGTGGCATGAATACTACAAAAGCTTCTATACCTACCACCTGCACTTTTACTGAAATAGACGCATTGTTGCTCAAACTGAGTGTATCTATGGAATGGCTTACCGGACGAATCAGCGATGTTTCCGACAAGTCTCCGACACTCATATTAACGTGCCACGGTCAATCATACTTAGTTAGATTTTTGATATATGAGAGATAGCGGAAACAACCAACAACAATGTAACAATCATATTTTCAAAAATATATTATTTATATTAACCCGCGCCCCACTGGAGTCTGCGTATAACATGCCCTACTGGGGGGGGGGGGGGCTCTTCATAGCCCCCTCCTAACTCCGAAACTACTGGGCCGATCGTCAAAACTCAAACGGCGTCTGATAGCCCCGGAAAAACTGTCGAGCGAAGCCTAATTTCATTGACCTCGAGGTCACCGATGACGTCACAGGTCAGGTCAAAGTAAAAATTATTAGCATTTTGGCTTGTTCACATTTTGGGCTCTGGCCGCCGTCTTACAAGTCAGATCAGGCTCATTTTTGGTATACACACTCGTGAACGGATGCTCTAGATACCCTGGGGGTACCAAACTTGTACTTTGATTTTCAGGTCAGGGTCAGGTCATCACAGGTCACGGAAATATTATATCATGCGTCGGTCACGTGACACATGTTTTATGGTCCATTTAGGCCATAGATTTCGAATTTGATGTCGTCTGTGTCATTCGAGGTCATTTTGAGTCGAATTTAGCTTAGGCCAGGTCACTTTTAGGTCAAAAAAGGTCAAATTTTGAAGTTATAATTTTTTAACGAAAAAGGTGTCTATTGGATGCAGTTTGCGCTCAGGAACACGATGGTGTTATTTATATTGATGTTCGTTGTCAAATACGTAGGTAAAAATTGATTTGAAAAATTAAGAATTGTGAATTTTTTTTTGCAATAATGCGTATAACTTGGCCATTTTTAAAGATATTTAGCCTAAACTTGCTGGAGTTAGTCATAAGCATGCGTTCTATCACATATATTCCGGTTTTTTCGAAAAGATAAAAACGTTTTGAAAAAATATAAAAATATAAATTTTAATTGTATTATATAAAATTTTCGAAATTTTCAAAATTTTGAAGATCCGAGACAGCAGTTTGATAGCGCAGTCCATTTTTAGTCGTTTCATGTAAAGAAGTTGGATCTAGCTTAAAAAAAAACTGAGCTCTTGGGAGCGATTGCCGTGGTTCAGTGTTTTGCGTCGAAATCGGCCGAACATGACGTCACTCTGACGTCATTTCCGGCCGACCTATGGTAGCTTCGAAGTTCATATTTTGACACAAGGTGTCAAATTGATGCAGCCGAAAGTACTGAAAGTTTGGCGTCGATACGTCAAGCGGTTTTGAAGTTATTGCAGAAAAACGGGAGGGGGCTATCAATAGCCCCCCCCCCCCCCCAGTGGGGCGCGGGTTAACAATTTGGTGAATTGATTCCTTACGATCCAGAGAATTAAAAACAAAAAAGGGCCTCACGTTTGATTCGGCCGAAAAGTTATTCAGCGATTTTTTTTCGATTTCATTAAAAAAACTTTAAACCAATATTTTGGCCATTATTTTTACACAATGCATGTTTACATCTGAATAGCTCCATTGTTGCATTGCATAGGTGCATTGTTGATAATGAACTATGTTCACTTAATGTTTTTAATTTTATTTTTCTTAGTTCATGAATCGTTATTTTTTTATTCAATCAACCCTGATTCCCAAAGGGATTCGATTCAATCATTGCTTGTGAATCGTACAATCCTGACAGTGAATCAAGCCTTTTCAATTCAACAAATTTTGTTTGATTCAATCCAATCGATTCAATCACGGGAGAATCGAACACCAGTTTGATGAGGTGGCTATAGCTTGAGCAGTGAGTACAATATACTTACCAAGGCAGACATGTGCATGAATCCGAGAAAATTGATCTGGGATCTGATCCCACGGATCCTGATCTCGGACCCGAAGGGATCATAGATTACTCTTTACTTCACGAGAGATCCGTAGGGATTATATATCTGAGTCTACCTCTTTGCTTGAGATCCAGTGAGATCATAAATCCTCACGTATTCTTTGTCAACACAGAAATGCCCCAAAATAGCTTGTTGCGACTCACAAACGTTCTGTCTTAGTGATTTTACGTGATTGCACGTAATAATCCATAGTTTTGTTTCACTTACTAACTCACAAACGTTCTGTCTAAAGGCCATCCCACACTGGACCTCGACTGCTGGTTGCGAGTTTGCAGCAATGGTGCGAGGAATACGATGGTGACAAGGTTTTCCTTCTAGCTATGACATGTCATTCTTTTACAGAAAATTCAAAATTTTGAAATTTTTGGACAAAAACACCGAACACGACCGATAGAATCACAATGGCTGCGATTGCCGACGCACTCTAGAGAGCCCCCGTTCAGACGCTCGTCGCTTATGATCATCAGTCATCACCCAGAAAAAAAGGTTAAAAACGCTCAGTAATCGAATCACCTTGCTGAAACCTTCATTCACGCATGCATGCAGTCGCAGAGGTTCTACGTGAAATGCATAGGGCTCATCCCAGCCGCCGATAGCTAAGTTGGGCTTTCGGCGGAGATTGAATGTCGGAAGTGTGGATCGGAAGTACCTTATTCATCCTTGCTTCAGTGAGAGGAGGTATTTTGTTCACACGGGAGTGTGAACAAAAAGTTTCTCGTTTTTCGTGTGTAGGGAAGCGCTGCAAATGCGAAGAAAAGATAACAGAGCCAAAATTTTGCACGGCATAGCGGCAATGGATCCCTTAGCGACAGGCTTGGGACTTCCAGCCCATTTTAGGCCACTCAGGGTCAGTGTGGGCTCTCAGAAGCCTGCTTAGGATCCTGAAGATCGGCGTTGGTCACCCCAAATAGTTACGTGTATGTGGTGCTTTAGGGCTTTCCGAGCCCAAGGTGGGGCCCTCAGAAGCCAGCGTGGGCGGCGGGCGCTAAGAGACCAGGCCCAGGGTAAGCCGGGAGCCCTCAGATAGCAGTGTGAACCCTGGAGGTCTGTGTCGAATCCCTAAGGACCCTACATAGGGACATAAGAAACATGTACTGGGACCCTCAGAGGCACACGTGAGTTGTGCAAAATCTGTCGCCTCAAAAGCTCGGCTGAGCTATCAGAGTCCTAAGGTTCTCAGAAATTTTCGAAAGTATTCTCAAAGATCCGTGTGGCCCTTCAGAGGTCTACGCATGTGTAAGGTCCTCAAAGGTCCCTGTATGGGCCCTCAGAGAATATGGACACCAGTGGGACTCTCAGAGGCCGGTTTGGGCCCTCTGAAGGCTTCTTAGAGCTCAGTGGAGCTCCTTCGGAGCCTGTGTGAAAAGCAAGCTCATGAGCCCTGCATGGCACTTTGAACAGTACTTGAGTCTGTCGCAGACATTTGACGAGAGTTAAGAAGGCCCAAAGACTTAGTGTCACACTTTGAACGAAAATTTTGTGTGAGCACTTCAAAACTTATGAAAATCGGCTATAAAATGTAATAAAGAGCCAACTAGGAACATGCAATGAATCACAGTATTGACATTCCCGAATCTGGAATCGGCGTCGTGAAGATTTTGGCGACTGCGACTCCGACTGCACCCTTCAACCGATTCTGACCTCACAGGCATTCTCAGAAAGGTACCCCCATTTTTCCCGACTCCAAAATCTCATCGGATCTGTATCGATCTCAGGGGGTGCCCGGTCCGAGGTTGGGGGGGGGGGGGAGGGGGGCAAGCTGCCCCGCTTGCCCCCCGTGGCGACGCTAATGGGATCATAGATCCTATTTTGAAGTTTGCTTTAACCCTATTAGTGGCAGGCTCCTGGTTAAGATCCACTGAGATCATAGATCCATCACTCGGATCCATGCACATGCCTGTACCTAAGGCGCTTTGAACCACGCATATGGTTCCACTTGGCGCAACGATCAGTGCCGATACACATGTGACCTTATTATGCATGGGTGTGGCACTATGGCGTTTGCTCAGGGTCGCTGCGGCCATGGCCTGCTCGGACCGCCATTAGGCCTTGTTGTGCCTTATCTCGTAAGCACTCAAAGCCTAAATAGGAAAACATGATTGATGTGTTTTCCCGACCATGACCACATCACCATAATCTGCAGGAAATAGTTCTTTGGCGACTTGTGGGTTTAAGTAAAAAAGCAATTTATGTAAATTTAATAATTCTATATGAAATGCAGTTACCGGAATCGTAAAGGTTAGGCCTGTGTGTGACAATGTCCAATCTGCGCGCACACACACACACACACACACACACGTCAGGACCGTTGCATGACTCCCTTGTGTAGTTTCGCAATTGCATCGAATGCTGGACGTCACGCTACTCCAACATTTCTCAGAAATCGTTCCAGTGCTTTATGCGCTTGTGCATATGCATATGAAAACATAGAGACCGTTTCTGATTAGCGTAGATGCGTTCATGGGTGGAGAATGTTTGAAAAAGTTACCCCGGCCGGCGACCGATAGTCATGGAAAAGACGGCATGCTCAAATAGTATTTGTAAACGGTTATCAACCCTTTTCTGTTGAATGAAATAATCGATGTGGTGATTGCTGAATGATTAACATCTTAACCCTCGCATGTGTAGGGGGGGGGTCGGATGGACCCCCCCATGGTTTTTCGCGAATAACTCGCGTAAAAAGCGGCCGATCGCGACGAAACTTTCAGTACCCTCACATTGATCAATTTTACACCTACCCTGAAAATTTCATGACCCTGACCCAAATGACCTTTGACCTGTGACCTCTTTTCCGAGACCATGTTTGGCCGGAATCGCGATTTCGCGTATGTCGGCTCGCACTAGCCGCGTGTTTGCAAGCTTTTCGTGGTTTCAAACGTTCAAACATGTGATTTGATGTTACTCCCGTGTGTGTCAAGGTCACCTGAAGGTCAGGTCAGGTCATTGACCTTTGGTGACCTCGGGTGACCTCGGGTCACTTTTTCGAGTTTTACATGTTTCTAGGCTAGTTTTTGGAGCTGAATTCGAATTTAGCAACCATTTGAACATTTAAGAAGTAGTTTTGGTGACTTCGTAACATGTTACGAAGCTGTCAGAGGCGGTTGACACGTATTACGAATACCCGTCACGACGCCTACTGGTTGACCTGACCTGACCTGACCCGACCTGGTCTAAATGCTTCAAGACATCATCTGTGATCAAAACTAACACGATATTCGTGATCAGCACCCCGAAAAACCCCTTAGCAGCCACACTTTACGACTTTATAACAGGTCCCGATTTTCCCGACTTTGGGTCATTGACCTGACCTGGAAGGTCAACCAATGACCTAGGACCTTAAAACTGGGTATCATCGGCTTCCTCTCGTCACGGGCAACACGCTCGTTTTTTCCGCGAAGCTCTAGCTCGATCAGGGGCCAAACGGCAAGGGGGGGTCCAACCGACCCCCCCCCCCTACACATTAGAAGCTGGCAAACGCCGCACACATGCGAGGGTTAACTCTCAGTTATTTCTCAGTTATTCAAGGTCAGGCCAACAGGTCACATCAAGTGACCTCGCCTCAAGTTTCACGATGGTGTTAGGGGCCGGGGGCGTTTCTAGCCTTAGTCCACAGTTGCTTTTACGTATGTAGGTGAAACCGCGGCAAGTATTTGCGTGAAACTCAGTTAAGGCAGTTATAAATTATAAATTCAGTTATAATTAACCAGTTTTGCATCGTGGTTCAGAATTTCGTTCCTTAGTCACCTAGGGTCAGGCCATCAGGTCGATTTTGCTAGATAACCACTAACCATGTTTTAACAGTCTGCGTTCATGGATCATTTGCAGAGCTTGGGTATTTCCTAACTCCTAAAGGTCAAGCTACACGGGACACTTTTTCGGTTTTTGATTTTTCGGTTTTTCGCTTTTTCGGTTCGATTTATCGCTTTTTCGCGTCAGTTTTTCGATTTTTCAATTTATCGCTTCGTGACTTGAGTTTTTCGAGTTTCATTGATTTTTGTTTAATTGGAACGCGCTGTGCAAACGCCAGCTCTTTTTATTTTGCTTGTAACCAGTGCAATGCGTTGGTCGAAACCAAGATTACTTTACTTATAAACTGCCTAGGGGTCTGTTTTGTTGTCTGTTTTAACAGATGGAAGTTACTTAAAATCGATTTCGTCTGTTTTGTAGTAGGAAATTGGCTTGACTTCCAGCAGCTATTAACCGGCGCCCCGCTGGGGCTCCTGGATTTCCACGCCCCGCTGAGATGGGGAACACCCGTCGGCACCTATTCGATAATTATTGTGGGTGCAACTGCAGCTGCACTCACTGCACCCATGCGCTTCTGTGTACTTGTAACCTGAGAGTGTTTAGAATAACGTTCGTTAAAAACGCCTTTCAATTTTCAGTTTGTATAGGCAATAGGGGGGGGGGCATAGGCGCGGGAGCCGGGGGGGCAGTGGGGGCAGCTTGCCCCCCCAACTCTGGAGCCGTGGGGACGGTGCCCCCACAGCTTTGAGACGGAATACCACACTTTTTTTGCAAATGTTTTCTTTTTTTGTTGAAAAAGCCGAGGGGTGAAAAATAAGTGGCCTAAAACCGGTGAGAAAACTAGATTTGGGGGTACCCTAGGTTGATCTCTATTATGGTGTGCCCCCCCCCCAGTCGGAAAGTAGTTCCCGCGCCCCTGGGGGGGGGGATCGCAAAATTGACGTGACCTAGGGTTACCGATATCGAAATAATGTGATATGCATTTTGTGTATACTGCTACATTCATGAATTGCTGAAAGTTCCAAAGCCATCCGTTACCTGGCGTAGCTATCCCTCGCATGTGTAGGGGGGGATGGACCCCCCCCATGGTTTTTCGCGAATAACTCGCGTAAAAAGTGGCCGATCGCGACTACACTTTCAGTGCCCTCGCATTGATCAATTGTACACCTAACCTGAAAATTTCATGACCCTGAACCCAATGACCTTTGTCCTTTGACCTGTGACCTCTTTTCCGAGACCATGTTTGGCCGGAATCGCGATTCGGCGTATGTCGGCTCGCATTAGCCGCGCGTTTGCAAGCTTTTCGTGGTTTCAAACGTTCAAACATGTGATTTGATGTTGCTCCCATGCATTAGGGTAGGTGTCAAGGTCACCTGAAGGTCAGGTCAGGTCATTGACCTTTGGTGACCTCGGTTCACTTTTTCGAGTTTTACATGTTTCTAGGCTAGTTTTTGGAGCTGAATTCGAATTAAGCAACCATTTGAACATTTACGAAGAAGTTTTGGTGACTTCGTAACATGTCACGAAGCTGTCAGAGGCGGTTGACACGTACTACGAATACCCGTCACGACGCCTACTGGTTGACCTGACCTGACCTGACCCGACCTGGTCTAAATGCTTAAAGACATCATCTGTGATCAAAACTAACACGATATTCGTGATCAGCACCCCGAAAAACCCCTTAGCAGCCACACTTGACGACTTTCTAACAGGTCCCGATTTTTCCGACTTTGGGTCATTGACCTGACCTGGAAGGTCAACCAATGACCTAGGACCTTAAAATTGGGTATCATCGGCTTCCTTTCGTGACGGGCAACACGCTCGTTTTTTCCGCGAAGCTCTAGCTCGATCAGCGGCCAAACGGCAAGGGGGTGGTCCAACCGACCCCCCCCCCCCCCCCTACACATTAGAAGCTGGCAAACGCCGCACACATGCGAGGGCTATGATAAGCATTGGAACATTTTCTGAGTTGGTCGGTCACTCTGACCACCTGATCAGGTGACCTGATCTTGAGAGACCTTGGTCCTGAATTTTTCATAACATGCGTAAAAAAGGTGTTTGATAAGGCGTGCCAAAAACAGTGGCGCGAAGCGTCACCTTTTTGAGATATTAGCGAAAACTGCAGGTGGTGTTCATACACCGCTCCCCTAGCACGGCGCGGCTAGTAGCATGATGAACAGGTTTTGCAAAAGATGAAATAAATTATCCCTAGAACGCCTAGGGGGGAGGGGGTTGTATCAACCCCCCCCCCCCCTGAGGTTTTTTCGAAGTGCACGCTAAACGGCTTGTCGTAGCGGGCTGAAATTTTCAATACCCTCTGGGGCAACCTTTGCGCATCTTTTGCCGAAAAAAAAATTGATCGGGTCATGTCAGGTCACGGAGTTATGACGTCATAAGAGGTACAGCCTCCGGCCGGATTTTCACAAACTGAGTGCCAACGCCCGAGGTTTCCTGCCGGTGGTACGGACATCGGTTGATGGATCGTGATGAAACTTCCCATGCATGTTGGGACAAGTATTGGCTATCATATGGTATAAGAAATTTGACCGGGTCAGGTCAGGTCACGGAGCTATGACGTCACAAGAGGAACAGCGTCCGGTACTATTTTTGAAAAGCGCCCGAACCACTATTTTGCTAATTCTTGTCACCTCAATGGGAATATGCAGCAATATTAGCTTCTATAGGGAGCAAATGGACCTCCCAAATCCAAAAATACAATCAGATTTCAAAAATTTAAATTTTGATTTTTCGAATTTCTGCCGCCGACTGTGACCTTGCCGACTTCCGGCGCTCCCAACGCGCCATTTTTAGAGCTAGGGAAACGAAATACATACCAAACGATAGAGAATTGATCAAGGAACACGATAGTGAAGGTTTCAAGTCGATATCTCCCACCGTTTTGCCGCAATCGCCGCGGAAAGTTGAAAAAAGTCTATTTTTCCGAAAATTTGACCTTTGACCGGTCAAAAGTAGGTCAAATGTTGACCTAGGACCAAAAAATATACCACCAATCGCGAGATCTCGTTGAGAGCAATCCGTTGGTTTTTCCGCTAAGCTCTACGACCTTCCGTTTCGAAACGCCAGGGGGGGGGTCGTAACAACCCCCCCCCCTGGTCGTTCGTGTTATGAGAAATGGCCTGGTCGTGCGAGGGTTATAAATACGTGCATATATCTCGCATAATTAACCGCTATTCAATCCTTTCACGTGAATAATATGTACCTGCCTAAACTGAAATACTATTGAGCGATTACATTCCTACCTTTATATATAAAATTTAATTGTGTATTTGAATACATTGTCGTTTTTTATATATACTAGATGGCATATTTTGCGCTATAACTGTGCGTTTTGATAGATGCGTTTGATGGGGCATTAGTTTGGGTGTGGGAACTTTTGATTTTTATTTGTCTTATTTTGTCGGAGTTGGATATTTGTTTGAACGGCATGGTATGCTGGTGCTGGTTGCGGGTTGTTAGAGCCTTTCTCATGGTTTGCCTTTATCGAACTCAAACCCACCCTATCCTACCCTAACCTACCCATACCCTACCTTACTCATAACCTACACATAGTTACCCTTGTCATACTCGATTAAAGTAACGTACCAAATTTGAGCGCAATCGGCCCAGCCGTTCTTGAGATATCAAACTGGCCCACTGCACGTGCGCACGCGCTAGCTTAGACTCCAGATGACTTGTGCCATCCACCTTTCTAAATTGTCCCCAACAGTGAACAAAATTTGAGCGAAATCGGCCCAGCCGTTCTTGAGATGTAGAAGCGGACCCCTCACGTGCGCACGTGCAATCGATCCACCCTACCTGTCAGAAATGACGATGCATCGCCAGGTTATTGTCCCCTCCACCCACAGTCCAAGTTTCAGCGCAATCGGCCCAGTAGTAGCCGAGTTATTCCTAGTACAATAATGTGCTGTTTACTGGTAGGCGCTTATTTTCAGTGTTTGGAATTCCCCTTTGCGGGCGGTGCATTGCAGCCCATGCTCTGATAGCTATTGTCAAAATTTGAATGGCCTGCCGGCCATAAGCCATCGATCCGATTTCGTCGGAAAATACGCGTAACGTTATCAAAACACGGTCGCATGCTTGAGTCATTTTCACAAAAGTTTATTGACTTTTCGATAATATTTTGGGTGGATATTGGTCAGAAAAGAATGCTCTTTCCGAATATGTAGGTTTCATAGCGATTGATCAACGTTTTCAAGACGTTTCGATGTTGTAAAGGACATCGCGCTCCGCGCAAAATAAATTTTCCAATTAATGTTTCATTATTAAGGAAATGGTACGGATCATCACTTTTTATTTGTTTTGCTATCATTACACGTACATTTGTCTGTAAAATGGTACCACACCGATTTCATTCCGTCAAACCGTTTTCCAGCGGCATCCATTTTCCCGTCACAATGCACGAAATCGGTCATTTTTTCACAACCGGGGGTTTTACCTTGCACGTGGCGCGTGCTATACTATGAAACCATATCAATGCGCTAGTTCCATCTCTCCTCTATCCATTGGTGGCAACCGCTTCTCGCTGCAATCACCCGTTGCCGAGATATCAAGCCGGAAAGCGAGCCGTGTCGGCCCGATTTTCGGCCGACCGCCGCTCTCGCCGACACCATGCTATCCCTATGAGAGCACCCTTTTGCACGTGCTGAAGGCGCACCCCTGGCCCGATCACGCCCAAATTTTAATACAAAGGCCCCCCACGCCCAAAGATTCGGCATGCCAAATTTCACGCCGATACGCGGCGCCTTTCAGGCGCAATAAGACACATAAGGCATGACACACGCACGGACAACTTATAAATCATAATATAGACTAGAGGGACAGCATTACGCGCAGCGTAATAAATCAATTTTCATTAAAATCGGCCAAGTAGCGGCCGAGTTATTACCAGAATAAATTTGGCGTCTCCTCCTGGCCGGCGGTGCTCTGTTCCGGTATTCATTGCCAAAGGTCAGTGACCTTCCGGCTCTGATTTCGCTCAGTTTGGCAAGCGAAGAAACTGAGGCTAATGCGCGTGCTCTCTGATCGGCGCCGGCCGCGGCCCAAAATGCCGCAAAGATGCGCCCGCCACGTGCAAACCACCGAACCCACCCCCACCAAAATTTAATACGACAAACAGATGCACGCGTCCGACTTCTGTCCAAAATTTCACCCCCGTAGCCCGCACCGTTCCACAGTAATAGCCCGCCAAGCGTGACTGACGCGTTACATACATACATACATACATACGGACATTTTGATTTTTATATATGTGAACTAGAGGGACAGCATTACGCGCAGCGTAAAGAGGGACAGCATTACGTGCAGCGTAATAAATCAAGTTTCAATAAAATCGGCCAAGTAGCGGCCGAGTTATGGCCAGAATAAATTTGGTGTCTCCCCCTGGCCGGCGGTGCCCTGTTCCGGTATTCATTGCCAAAGGTCAGTGACCTTCCGGCTCTGATTTTGCTCAGTTTTCGCAGCGAACAATCTGAGCCTACGGCGCGTGCTCTCTGATCGGCGCCGGCCGCGGCCAAAATTCCGCAAAGATGCGCCCGCCACGTGCAAACCGGCGAGCGCACCCCCACCAAAATTTAATACGACAAACAGATGCACGCGTCCGACTTACGTTCAAAATTTCACCCCCGTGGCCCGCACCGTTCCGGAGCAATAGCCCGCCAAGCGTGACTGACGCGTTACATACATACATACATACGTACAGACATTTTGATTTTTATATATGTAAACTAGAGGGACAGCATTACGCGCAGCGTAATAAATCAATTTTCATTAAAATCGGCCCAGTAGCGGCCGAGTTATGGCCAGAATAAATTTGGCGTCTACTCCTGGCCGGCGGTGCTCTGTTCCGGTATTCATTGCCAAAGGTCAGTGACCTGCCGGCTCTGATTTCCCTCAGTTTTGCAGCGAAGAAACTGAGCCTAAGGCGCGTGCTCTCTGCTCGGCGCCGGCCGCGGCCCAAAATCCCGCAAAGATGCGCCCGCCACGTGCAAACCGGCGAGTGCACCCCCACCAAAATTTAATACAACAAACAGATGCACGCGTCCGACTCGGCGCAAAAATTTCACCTCCGTAGCCCGCACCGTTCCGGAGCAATAGCCCGCCAAGCGTGACTGACGCGTTACATACATACATACATACATACATACATACGTACAGACGTTTTGATTTTTATATATGTAAATTACGCGCAGCGTAATAAATCAATTTTCAATAAAATCGGCCCAGTAGCGGCCGAGTTATTGCCAGAATAAATGTTGCGTCTCCTCTTGGCCGGCGGTGCTCTGTTCCGGTATTCATTGCCAAAGGTCAACGACCTCCGACTCTGTTTTCCCTCATTTTCGCAGCGAACAATCTGAGCCTAGGGCGCGTGCCGTCTGCTCAAAGCCGGCCGCGGCCAAAATATCGCAAAGATGCGCCCGCCACGTGCAAACCGGCGAGCGCACCCCCACCAAAATTTAATACGACAAACAGATGCACGCGTCCGACTTTAGTCCAAAATTCCACCCCCGTAGCCCGCACCGTTCCGGAGCAATAGCCCTTAAAGCGTGACTGACGCGTTTCATACAGACATTTTGATTTTTATATATGTAAATATCTGTCATGGATAGCACACAATTCCTTCCTCTCCATTAGGAGTACCGAAGTGTGAATCGTCGGAAACATGCATCGGTATTACCACATCGTCACGTGCTGAAGCCGAAAAACTCATTGTCGATCCAAACTTTTGGGTTGGATGAGTCACTTCGTTTTTTCGCTTTTTCGATTTTTAAAGTCGCTTTTTCGCTTTTTAGAGTCGTTTTTTCGTTTTTTCGCGTCGCTTTTTCGAGTTGCTGATTTCGTTTTTTCGGTTTCGAGCTGCCGTGGAGCTACACCAATGTTATCAAGTGAAGTTGATCGTCTACTGAAGCCGAAAAAGCGAAAAAACGAAACGAAAAACCGAAAAAGTGTGCCGTGGAGCCTGTACTTAAGAAGACGAAAGTTTCCTTTTTTCACGCAAAAATGTTAAATTTGACTGTTGTGGCCCTCTTGAAGCCAAGCGATTGGTTTTCACTGGAACCTGAAATGTCACTCGCGAGCGAGTCTTAAAATAGTTATCAAATGTTTTGTTTGCAGTGTTCTAGCTCCTCTACATCACGAGCTATGAGAAAAGTTGTGAAAGCACGCTACGAAAGGGACAATTTAACTTTTTATGTCCTGTGGTGATTTATTTTTGTGCTGGCCTAAAATATGACGAAATTTCTCTTGTTATGTTTAGCGTTCTTTCAAACGGCGCTGCCACTCCTCGCCACGCAGCCCAGCAGCCGAGTTTGAAAGGGCGTATAACGCCTACTCTACCTCTCGCCTCTACGTTTTCGATAGGGCCACCACCCTGGCGCGGTTCAAGTTGGGGGGGGGGGCCTTGAGTCCCCGCAGCTCTTCTACTTCTTCAATGCAGTACCCATTTTGTCTCATTGATAACCGAAGGTTTGTTGTCAATAGTTAAAACACTATTCTTTAGAATTGTGTTTTTCTATTGAAAAACAAATCTGAGTTCCCTGACAATTTGGCAAAAGCTGCCTGAGATCAGTACAACTTGATGCTCTAGAAAACGGCTGCTCCAAAAATTCTGATTTTTTCAGGATTTCTAGTATGACCATTGACCCTAGACCTGTTTTCTTGTGTGATGTTATTGTAACGTGATCTTACGATAACGACCCTTGAATATCGTTTTATTTTGCATGTTTGATCAAACTTGTCGGGCTCTGCGATGAAAAGATTTGTCAAAAAGTCCCAAAATCAAAATAAATAGATCTTCAAAAACTTAAAAGAGGTATAGATAAGAGTAAAGAGAGACACTTTTGTAGGTAGCACTCAACTTTTTCTCGTTTGGAAACAGTTTTTAGGAATTACAAGAATGAAAAAGTTACCCCGGCCGCGCCGGGGTTGGCTGAAAGTTACCCCGGCCACGGCCGGGGTGGCCGGGGTAGGTTCTCCACCCATGGATGCGTTGGCCGACTGAACGTGGGACTGTGACACTGTGTATGTACACTGCACAATTCACAGTGGTCTGTGAATTGTGCAAATAATTTCTACAGCATTGCAGCTATGAAGATATGTCAAGTACCGATTTAAAAAGGATTCATTATTAGAGCAAAGTGTTTCAAACATGTAGGACGTAGGTATTTTTATGGCTGCCATAAAAGGCAGTGCTAAAATCTTGCTAATTGAATGTCTCGTCTCTTTTATGGATATTGCCGTTATACACAATGTGACAATGGCGAAACGTACCCCATAAATCATCGAATTACCCAAGGTAAATGCGAGACAACTACCGGCGCAAGTGTTGAGTTATTGTGTGTAAAGACCATGCACAAAGGCATAGAATGACTCATTATATGCAAGGACCATTCACTACTACCTATGCAGTGTGCAATTGCATGCTGAGTTTTATACTTCTGTTATACGATACGAAAGGACCAAATGCCACTGAGGATAATAAGCGATAGGCTGTTGTTACGTGTCATTTGACGCCTATGCAATATGTATGCTTTGACCCATAGGTGATGGATGCGGAGGGTAAGAGGAGGCACAAAGGAGGCTGCCATTGCGGCCAGGTGCGGTATGAGGTCATCGCGCCGACCCAGGTCACTGCCGTCGAGTGTAGGTGAGGTCACCAGTCACAGTCATTTACTGCCGAAAATAAACTCATAACTCGTGGACTTCATTGTTCATAATGAAGCATCCTGCAACATTATTGCGGAAAAGTCATTTGTTAGCCCTCGTATGTATAGCTTTCTTGTCCTAATTGACCGTAGGCCCACAGCCTCGCATCCATGAGGGTAAAAACCTGCAGAATAGGCGTGCTTTGTGCGAGAGCAGTTCTTCCACATAAATTTTAGGATATTCTACAAAATATCTTCTCCAGTACAGCTTTTTTATTTCATAGTAGACAAGCATATTGAGCTTGTACTACACATGTGTCACCATTCGCCAATGATTTCCCTTCGAAGTTCAACAAATCCGGCTCGGCTACCAATGCTGCGTATGTCGTTCCCTTCCCTCGGCTCTGCAGCGCCCCCCCCCCTCTGACCTTCCTCCCCGCCCTGTCGGCAGCTGCGAGCCGTGCTCCAAGCGGCAGGCTCGCTACTTCCCCGTGCCGGCCGACCAGTTTCGGCTGGTGCAGGGTCACGGTCACCTGAGCACCTTCGGCGCCGGCACCGCCCGACACAGCTTCTGCAGCACGTGCGGCGTACAGAGCTTCTTCATACCGGCCGGGGGAGATAACGACGTGGTTGGTGAGTGGTCCGTGGTTGGTCCGTGGTCCTTGGTCCGTGAGTGGTCCTTGGTCCGTGAATGATCCGTGGTCGGTCGGTTTTCGTCAGTGACCCGTGGTCGGTCAGTGATCCGATGGGCGGTCCGTGGTCGGTCAGTGATCTGTGAGTGGTTCGTGGTCTGTGCTCCGTTGTCGGTGGTCTGTCCGTAGTCTCTCAGTGGTCCGTGAGTGATCCGTGGTCTGTTAGTGACCCTTGGTCCGTCCGTGGTCTGTCAGTGGTCCCATGATCTGTCTAGTTTCAATATCCGTTGGTCCGATGACTGTATTTAGTGGTCTGGTGAGCGATGTTGTCTGCAGAAAAAAACACCAATAATGCATTTTCCAATAGAAAGCGATGCCACAATGCTAGTTTTATGGAACAGCAGAGCCCCGGTATCGGGTCGGGCTTGTGAGACAGTGGTGGTTGTGACGTCAGGGCTGCGTACCTACCAGGGTTGACACAATCTCGGGTTAGTGGCACACGTCTCAGCGCGGCTGGTGAGCGCGGCTTTAGCAAGACGCTATACCTCACACACGGAGTCCATGCGTTTCCTCATATGCAGGGTCAAGGAGAGTCAGTCAAGCATTTCATGGCCAGTCAGGCGAATACCATCGAAACAATAGTCCCATTTTCTCATGCCTGTTGGCATTTGGAAGCATTGTTATGCAGTTGAAAAGCGCTAAAGGGCATTTCCATTGACCTGTACTTCAATGATGTTCAAGGGGAGGTCGCTGAGTGCGGCTCTGGCCTTCGTGTAACATTCATGTGATATTTATTATGCAATTAGCATTGCTGAAAGCGGCACGGATTGATAGTTGTCCCGGTGAAGTGTTGGCTATAATCCGAGTTTATAACTGAGTGCACTTTTGCTCCCCAGTAACCTTGATTTGCATTGTTAAATGCTGCTGATGGGCGAAGCCCATCACTCGCCATCCATTCCATGCAGTTGCTCGAGGAACTGGGGGCAGTGGGTAATCGGCCTGGTGGTCCGCGGGTCACCGACTCGTTAATTGAACTGCATTGCGTCAGGAATCGTGACTGTAAAGGAATGCAAAACTCCGTTCACATTACTGCATAGCGCGAACAGCCTGCGCCGATGCAGACCGGCCTCACGAAAACCGCCGGGCGCTGTGCAATATGAAACCATTTGTTCGTGCTTCAAACGACTTTGTCCATGAAAGCGTTAGCGGATACGCGACCGTACAGACGATAATTCGCAACTACGACACCAACGCACGCCATTGCCATGCCACCGGGCAAACATTGGCTAAGGCGTTCGGTATGACTCGAACAAAATGTGAAGCCCACTTTCTGAGGCCGTGTCACGTTCAACTTCCTGCCGCCGGGCACGCCCCCTCCCCCTCCCCTCGGACGACGGGCGTGTCACCTCCCGGCTCCAAGGTTTTCCTGCCTGTGACGGGCGTCCCTGTGCTCGGCAGGAGTCATGCCCCACTGCCTCGACCCCGGAACTATGAAGAAGGTGAAAACGGAACGGCGGGACGCCAGCAAGTCACCGCCGCTGTCCCGCGCCGCCAAATGAAGGCTGCCAGCGAGCTGACTCACGCCCTCGTGCTTTCCGCGCCCTGCTGACCTCTGATGTATCGTAAATCGGGAGCTGAAGTGTATTTTGTAATGTAATATATATTGATATTCGACGAAGGAGCAGTGTTTCTGGACAACCGTCTGTTTACGAACGATGTAGATACGCGTGTAAATCAATACTGTTGCACGGCCACGCATGTATAAAGCTGGTGAACGACATAAACAAGGCACATTATATTATATCGCCAAAAGAGGAAACGGGAATTTAAGTGTTTGCTTTGCATTTCATCGGGTGTATGTACTTACCGAACAGACGTAAGGGTATATGCTCACCACATCAACATATATAGACATCTCGATTTTCAAACAGGGTGACATTCCATACTAGTTTGTTAATTCTTGCTAGAGGGAATCAATAAGTTCAGTTTACCAGTCCTAAGCCACTGCCTGGAAAGTGGGGTGGCGCGAGATATCCATGCCAGTCTTTGTAAGCTCCACAGACGACCTGGATAAATGCATGCTGAATTTTAAGTCAACATTGTCAAAGACCGTTTACGCCCTCCGCAAGCAGAATACAAATATACCTACACAATTTTAAAAGTGCACATTAACGGATGACTTCCAATTTCGCTTTATGTTTAGTGTTTACAGCAGGCTGATTTTGAACTGTGACTTTTATCTTAAATGCAACTAAGATGAGAAATATATACTTTTTCTTAGAATAGCGCCAATCACAAAACGTGGCGTTCAGGTTCACGTCACGTCCAGTGCGATTCTGATTTAGGTAGCTTCTTTATTTATGGAGTAAGCGAAAGACTTGTTGATGACCCAGTCCAAGACCCCCAAGCAGACATGTGCGTGGATCCGAAAAATGGATCTGGGATCTGATCCCACGGATCCTGATCTCGGATCCGTCGGGATCGTAGATCCAGTTCTAAAATTTACCGACAGATCCGTAGGGATCATAGATCCGAGTCTAATACTTTTGCTTGAGATCCAGTGAGATCATAGATCCTCATTTATTTATTGTCAGCACAGAAATCCCAAAAATTCGTTCGTTGCAACTCACAAGCGCTCTTATTTAGTGATTTATGTGATAGCACATCATAAGCCATAGCGTTATGGCACTTATTGACATAGAAACACTTGCAAATTTATATGAGACTGTAAAGTCATATTTTAACCCAGGTATATTAATGATAATAAATCGTTAAGCGGACTGACTCTGGGTGTAAAGAAGTTATTTTCCCCTGTACTTCGACCTTTATTGACAGGTCTTCAAAGGGGCAATGCAAATGAATCGCATTGCCCCTTTGAAGACCTGTCAATAAAGGTCGAAGTACAGGGGAAAATAACTTCTTTACACCCAGAGTCAGTCCGCTTAACGATTTATTATCACTTGCAAATTTGGTTTAAAATGTTGTGCATTGTGGGATCCACTCAGATCATAGATCCATGTTGTTGGTTTATCATCAGATCCCGAGAGATCATGGATCCAGGATAAATTTTTCACGCCGTATCCGGTGGGATCATAGATGCGAACCTGCAGATTGCTTCGAGATCCACTGAGATCATAGATCCATCACTCGGATCCATGCACGTGTCTGCCCCCAAGACTTGTTGATGACCCAACTTTGGTGGATCCGGGGGTCAGGGGGAATATTTGGGGAAATCCCCCATCCCTCACAGAGCCCGAAATCGACTAAGATTTGCTGTTTTTCGAAAACAAAACGAAAACCAAACAACTTTTAGCAGAAAAGATTTGGTTGAATCCGCATAGCAGTGCATAAGGAATCGAAATCTGATTATTTCTTTTTAAAACCCGCGCCCTGCTGGGGGGGGTGTTTGAACACCCCCCCTTGTGGTTTTTCGCGAATGTCTCAAAAACGGCGGCGCGGAGCGCCGCCGTTTTTGGTACACCTTATCATACATCAATTCTACACATGTTGTAAAAATTTCAGACCAAGGTCATTCAAGGTCAGGTCACCAGGTCACTTGAAGTGACCTCACCTCATAAAAAGTTTCAATGTCTGTCATAGCTACACCGAGTGACCGATCGCTTTGAAACTTTCAGCGATTGCTAAGAGCAATAGCATGTACAAAATGTATATCTCAGAATTTTGATATCGATGACCTAAGGTCAGGTAACTTTTGCGACCTCCCCATTATAAGTCAATGGGAGAAAATTGAAATGCGCCTCCTTTGGACGAAAGACATTATAAACACTCCCAAACACTGAATTACAAGTGGTTTAGACACACTGAACATGAAAATGGTGTCCGTGACCCCTGTTTATGCCCTGAGGTCATCTTAGGTCACGAATGGTATCTAACAGTTTTTCGCAAATAACTTTTGATAGAGGCATGCTAGAGCGATTAAAACGCCTTAGATGTGTTCAGCTCGACGATACGGATCGACTGATATGCAACATGACCCTTTCCGGTCAGGTCATGACCTTGACCTGAGGTCAAATTTTCAAGTTGACCTTTCAAGGTCAAGTTATAGTTCATTCGATGCGTCTTGACGAGAGGAACACGATGCCGGTAAAAGTAAGCTCGTACATGGCTTGGGTCAAAAGTTATTGCAGAAAAACTGCTCCCGAAAAAATCGGCTATTTTTGCAGTTTTTGCCCCCTGCAGGCAAAACCGTTGACGTTAGGTCAAATCTGAGAGAATTACTCAGAAAGGGCGTTAATAGGGCTATCGAATGCGCTTTTCCGCGGCGCTGTAGCTCTATTGGTTCCCGAGTTATGCGTTGGCTTCTTGGAAATTGTCGACATTCGACCTGGAAATCGGCGAAATTTTGCCTTCAATGACCTCTGGTGACCTGACCTTTGACCTGACCAAAAAATTGACCGAAGTGATTTCCTCATTATTTTTTACGCTCTTTCGAACGCCGCCTTCCGCGTATCGCTACGGGGCCCAGGAGCCGAGTTAGAAGGGGGGGTGTTCAAACACCCCCCCCCCCCCCCAGCAGGGCGTGGAAATCCAGGACCCCCAGCCGGGCGCGGGTTAAGTTAGAGAAATTTGTTTGGAGTATGCCCTCCGTAGCCAGACCGCCTTTCTGGATCCGCCAGGGTGACCCAGCCAGGTCATGGAAGCACATAACTATCCTATTATGCTTGCTCATATTCAGCAGATATAGATGAACGGCTTTCATGTGAAATCGGATCTGAACATTTTTAAAAACTCCATAAATTGTCTCATTTTAATGAAGTAGGTTCTTGCAATTCATGATCACGATCTAGTCCACCCTAATATGGCGGACGGCCTACGTTTTACTCGTGCATGTATTGTGCGCCGTCAAGGCTGAATCACGTCCAGGGAGAGCCGTGCCCAAAGGGACAGCTCACCCAGCCGAGCTCAAGCCTTCTAAGTGAAAGGGTCAACAATTGCTGCTACATGGGAGCTGCTCTTACCGATCGCTGGGTCTAAGTGGGAGTGACCGTCAGACCAGAACAGGGGTGATAAAGCACTGATCAAGGATGAGGATGGCTTGGTAAGTCCTGACTTAGCCCTCGCCGGACTTATTGGTTTTCTACATACGCGCTGGCCGAGGGGGGGGGGGGACGAGTACGACCCCCTCGCCGTTTCGCCCCTGGTGGAGCTAGCGCATCGCGCGGAAAAATGAGCGTGTGCGCCGTTACGAGACGCAGAGATTGGTACCCAATTTTAAGGTCCTAAGTCAACCGATGACCTCTGAGGTCAGGTCAAGTGCCCCAAGGTACGGTTCAGTTTTTGGTGAATAACTTCGCAAAAAAAAACGGCCGCAGAGCCGCGATTTTGGCAGCATCGTGTTTGCATCGCTCAGGCGCGTCGAATGATATACTTTTTGTTTGGGTCAGGTCAACTTAGGGTGTTGACCTCAGGTCACGGTCAGGTCAGCACTCCCAGGTCACGAAGTTGGTCGAAAGAGGTCATGTCGCATATCATTCGATTAGGCAGGTCTTCCTGAGTCCATTGGTGGCTTTCCCGACTCGCTAGCTTAATTTGATCGGGAGTTATTGACGAAAAACTAGTATGACCTTGATGACGTCATAAATGACGTCACGCAAGGTCAACATTGCAAAAAAGACGCATCTAACCTTGCAAGGAGTGCATCAAATCATGATTCTGTGTGTTTTAGGTAGTTGGAGATCGTCCCCGGCGCCAGAATAGCAGTTTTCATTTTTCCCCATTGACTTATAATGGTGAGGTCACGAAAATGACCTGACCTCATATGACCTTTAGGAAAAATCCGAGATATACAAGTTGTGAGACTCATAATGGATACTAGATCCTGCAAGTTTCATTTCCCTGTGACATCTCCTCTGGCAGTGAGGGCGTTGCGAAGTTGCGACATCTGAAGACCGTGCAGAGGTTCACTTATGACGTCATAGGTCAGTGACCTGACCTGTCCCGAAAATGTGGTTGGTGTCAAAAGATTCGACTTGAATCAAAGGTCAGGTATGCCAAGATTCAGCTCTCTATCGCCAGCGTGTTCGGAGCTATAACGAAAAACCCCTATGGGGGGTGGGGGCGGCACCCGCCCCCCCCCCCCTCGGCCGGCGAGGGTTAAGAAAATGGGGGAAGAGTTGCCTGTTTGACACTGACATAACATACAATCGGCCAATATCCTTTTCCGGAATATACGTCTCTTGCTCTATCTATATTATTATTGATGTCTTTTATTTCTCCGAAAACAACCATAGGCCCAGTTACGGCTGCAATCATACCACATACAACACATACAAATTATGTCCAATGGCTTTGCATGATGCCTGCCATTCCGACTTTGCAGCCTGCTCATTACTCCATACATGAGACTGCTTCCCTGCAGTTAAGAACCTCTGCTAAGAAAAATATTCGCATATTGTCGGTAATCATAAAACAAATCACAAATACAGCAATTCTGACAAGCATAAAAATGTCGTTAACTTGATATTAATAGATCCGTGCGACATATGGCCAGTTTGGACTAATCATAAGCATGACATATAGCTTTGTTCTGTAGCGGGGCGACGGTGCTGTTTGACTGCGCTGCTGGTTGCTCGGCGACGGTTCGGCGCTGCCTGTGATGTGAGGTCACGCGATATAGCTGCACTGTGTTTGTGTGTCGTGCGGTCGTCCAGTGACTCGGTGGAGCCCAGCTCCAGCGTCACCGACGTCTGGCAGTCGGCACTGGCGAACCAGGCCGCTGGCTGGCTCTGAGTTTGTGACAGGCGGAGGCCGCGGTCCTCAGAGGACAGCTTGGCGTTCACCGAGGGCGGCTTGAGGTTCTCAGACGATGGCTCTGGCGGTAATCGAACCACTCCTTGTCGCCGTATTTCTCTTTGTGGCGTCTCAGGGCGGCGGTGCTGAAGCCAAGTACGCCAGTAATTTGCACCGCACCGGTCGTCGACTCACTACCGACTCCTCGCCACCACTGGAGCAACATCAGGTGACGTCCGTCAACCACTGTCTGCATCTCTGTCAGGGAGCCACCAATTGCGTGGCAATCAACTTCGGCACCATCTCCGCCACCGCCAACTGCCAGCTGCTCGGTCAGCGCGCCTGCGACGGCCTGCCGCTGGTCGCCGACGCCGCCGTCGACTACTACGACGTGTACGACGGGCCTCAGAACCTGACCGCCGAGGCGAAGACGCCGTTCTGGAACGACCCTGGGTGCGAACAGGGCGGGTACTGCGCGGCGGAGTGTGCAGCCGAGGCGGTGGGGCAGTTCTGCACTGTGGACGCGCACTGTACCGCGAAACTGAAGCCCCCAAGTGGACATCAGTGCGTGGAGGGTACTTGCCAGCCCTCTGCTGACTTCTGGGAGCTGCGAACCGGCCTGGCACTACCCCGCTGGCAGCTCTGGAGAATAGACTGGCACGTCTGGACATGGAAGAAACTGAAACCGGGCACTTGCACACTTGATTTCACAATCAAACTTGGCGTCGGGGCGAGGGTGCTGATTTCTCCGACTTGGATTGACGAGCACGTCGCCACACGACTGGTTTTTAGTTTCACTACCACTCATATGACTTTGTACTACCACGACGCAACCGGAGCTGCCCATACGCTGGTCGATAACGCCAGCTTCCTGAATCTGGTCAGCACCGACACCTTCAATCGACTGAAGATATCCTGGTGTGGAGGAACGCTGGCGGTTGGACCCGAAGACAACCCCACCATGATCACAGGTCAAGCAACAGTTACGCAGCCAATCGACTTCGTCATGGTTCACAGCACCAACAATGTCCCCTCCTGGATGTACGTCGACTCTGGTGTGGCAGACAGGTGGCTGTTTGAGGACTCGGGGGTAGCCGAAGATGCCGTCCTTGAAGTTGGGCCTTCCACCTATGCCTTCCGCAACATCACACCCTCAAATGATGTTACCGTGAAGTACGACTGTATGGCTGAGACAGACTGCCTTGTAATGCTACAGGGGTCCACCGCGGCGGGTCCACGATATGTTGGTGTCTGTGTTGGCTGCTATGGCAATCAAGAATCCTGTCTGGCTTATTTTGGCGATGTGACCGGAAACGTGTTACGTTTTGTCACTGGTCCCGTGCTGAGCACCACGCAGTACAACACCTTCACCGTCCGCTTCAACAACGGTCATGTTACCATCCACCGGAACAGCAACGCCATCCCGATCTACGAGGTGGACGCGCCGCATCCTGTCCAGAATATCGACGCCGTCGGCATCGGCGGCTGCTGCGGGCGCAAGTACGTCCGCGCCGCCCGCTACGACCCGGCCTGGAGGACTGATACCTGGCTGACCGAGGGGCGCGGCTTCAGCGCCAGTGGGGCGCTGCCGTAAACACAGTGCGGACAAATCGAGCAGCGGTTTGGGAACAGAGAAAAACAAAAAGGGACGACATCAGCCTGGAAAATATGAAAAAGTGTCCCTTTATTTTGAAGAATGAAATTTGTGTTGCACGGTGACGCAAGCATCTTTGAAGATGCGCAATGGTTAAGGCACACAATCGTCTTCACGGCTCCATAGATAAATGCTTAAGTGTCACTCCTTTCAATGATTTTGTTCATCTCGGCATTTTTTAAATTATTTCGTCTGCAATCAATAAAAACGTGCATTGATCAAGGGATGAATTATGCGCTACACACCATTTCTAAATAATCACTGCGCTCCTAACGCGTCTGGTGCCTGTACATATGTACTTATACTTACCAAACAGCAGCCACCTTCCGATTTTTAGGCACAATCAAATGCATTGTTTGGTCCACCGACTGCATTGCCTTATATGTAGGGTGTTATACTTTGATGCGATACTGCTGCATGCATTTCTTGACTCCCCTACTTGACCTCTACCTGGGTCACCGGAATGAAAATAAATTAACTCGATGTTCGACAGTATACCTTTACGTGCTTTTGTCTAACCCGCGACCCTCGGGGAACGGAACACCCAAACGTGGTTCATAATTGAGTATGCCCATTGAGTTTATTCAGTAAAATTACCCATTAGACGCATCGCGCACACATCCTACTCTTGATAGGGGAAGCCGGGGGAACCCCGGGCGCGGGGGAAGCCCGGCCACCCCGTTTGCGGCTAAATTAATAATAATAAAATGCTAAAGTGTTTGTCCTTTTAGCGTGGCAGCTGAGGTAACGCCAGCGTAAAAGTTAACGGTAACAAAAATCGTATATTGTTAAAATTATAGAGCAAAAATGATAAGTTTTAGGGTTTTTAGCTAAAAACTGAGATATGTTGCACTGTTTGTTATAACATACAACTCTAATATTTATACGAATGTTATGAAAGGATCGTTTAAGTGTTTGTAGTGAGGGATGATGAAGCAGGCTGGCTTAAGTATGACATTTTTTTTCCAAACATCGCTGTTCTAAAATAAAATTAGCATATTGGGGTAACCCCGGGCGAGTGGGCGAGCTTACCCCCAACCGAGAGCTATGCCACTAAACGCACTGTTTTCCATGAGATGATATGTACTGAGTAGGTTTGGTTTACACCTAGCCCAAAGATAAATTTCGAAAATAAACATGTCGTCATATACAAAGCCTCTTCGACCTGTCGCTCTATTCCAGTGCCTATACCTATCAAGTATGGATTGAGGGCGATTGCTTGCCTGGTTTTTACTGTAAAATATGGGAGATATCCGCTCCATTTTAACGGTTTTTAGTCACCCTCCATCAGTTTATATCAATAAGTGACTAAGTTTATGTTTGTAGGTATGCTACAAGAACAGTCATGTCACTTGAGGTCAACTACACTGTAAAAAAAGTTAGAACAGAACAGAACAGAACAGATTTATTTGAATAAGATCCACGATTACATGGCTTTTCACTTACTCGCGTCTGAATGGTAATACAATGGGAAGTTGGAACAGGCACACGGAAATGACTACAAACATTCGCATACCATGCATACACTCGCACCAGAAACGATATCGTGAATCAGAGAGATCCAGCGAACAGCCTGGCATCTGCCCGGAAAGACAAAGTGCCAGGCTCAATGCCGCTGTCGTTCAGCAGCGACACACCGCGGTAACAGAGTCGCCGCCTGCCGGCCTCCACACGGATGGCCGGAAGGGTAAACGAGTCCGCTCGCCTGGTGTTATGATCATGCCGCTGGTGGGCTCGCTGTCCGAAGGTCTTAAGAAGAAAGTCCGGATGACCTGACTTCATCGTCCGCTCGACTGCACACAAGGTATGGTAAGCCACCAACTGTTCGGCCGTGAGCCAGCCGAGGCTCGATATGGCACCCGAGATGTGATCACATCGCCTTTTCCCGGTCACGACACGTGCGCAGAAGTTGATGGTCTTCTGTACACGGTGCAGCTGTGTGCTAGTACAAGACCCATACACCGACATGCAGTAGCGCACAATGGATAGCACTAGAGCTTCTGTGATGCCCTTTAACACAGGTCTAGGTATGACGTGACGTGCGTGACTTAGGGCTATCAGAATACCGGCGCACTTATGGGACATATTGTCTATCTGAGCCTCAAAATTTAGATGCCTGTCAAGTTGAACACCGAGGTTTTTAACTACTCCTGAGTCTGGAATGACATCTCCATTGTAGGTCAACGTCACAGGTGGTACATTGCGCAGCATTGAGGGGGTACCTAGCACTAACATCTGCGTCTTCTTGGAGTTGAGCTTCATCCGGTTGAAGCAAAACCACTGGTACAACATGTCGAGTGCGTGCTCCATTCGGGCGACGAGCTGCGGTAAGTCACACTTTCTGCCTGTCACTATCAGTTGTGTGTCGTCAGCATACTGGACAACACTAACACCGTCCGGCACATGCAAGCTAAGGTCGTTCGCAAACAGCATGTACAGAATACAACTGAGGGCGCCGCCCTGGTATACACCGATCACATTGCTCTTTTTATCAGAAAGTAGCATCCTTCCGTCTGTGCACCGTACCTGCACCTGCTGCGCGTGGTCGGCCAAATAGTCACGGAACCATTTGGTAGTGATGCCGTAGAGAGACAGCTTTTCTAGCAGCTTGTCATGCGGAACAACGTCAAAACATTTAGATAAATCGAGAAGTACTAGAATACTTATCTCGCCGTTGTCCATAGCGTGAAGCGCCAGATCGGTGATCACGTGCAGTGCGGTTTCAGTGGAACGGAATTTACGGTACCCGTGTTGACAATCGGAGAGCAGGCAATTGTCCTCGAGATAAGCAATGAGCTGCGCCTGTACAACGCGCTCGACAATTTTCATTATTGCTGGCAGAATCGAGATGGGTCGAGTATCGGACGGTTCGGTGGCAATTCCGGCTTTAGGAATGGGTGTGACTAGCGCATGCTTCCAGGCGTGCGGCACTGTACCGGTGACAAGGCTCGAGTTTACAACGTCAAGCAGAGCATGTCTCACAACCAAGAAAAACTTTTGCAGCATCAGCACGCTAATGCCGTCAATTCCTGTTGAATTGGACGGTTTCATCACCGCGAGCGTAGCACACAAAGTATCCAGGTCGATTGTGCTGACATCGAAACCACAAGTTGACACACGTGGGACGCGCGTGGGGACAGCAAAAGCGGCGACCGGCACACTAGCAGCAGTGTTGAGCCCCACTGCGACATAGTAGTTGTTCAACGCATTCGGGGTTATCCGTGGAATATCGCACTGCTGCTGTTTCCGTCCGATAACGGGCCGCAGCACCCGCCACAGCCCACCGCGACTGTTCTCCCTGATCTCCCGCTCGTACCGCGCGCGGCAGTCACGGCGGATGGCCGCGCGGCACAGCCGGTTGGCCTCCTTGTACTCGGCGCGGTCACTTCCAGCGAGCGCCGCGCGGCGGCGCTGCAGCAGCCGTTGGGTGTCAGCGGACACGGGCGGCGCAGAGCTCCGCCTGTCACGGACACGCCTGAGCGGTGCGACAGTGTCCAGTTCAGAGAGGAACGCAGTCTGGAAGTGCGCCCACTTGTGCACAGTAGTGTCGCTGTCAAAAACTCCGGTCCAGTCGGTATCAGTCAGTTGCTGGCAAAACGCCGCTGCGTCTATCTTGCTGCGTCTATCTTTATAATGTGTTAAGCATTTGGGGTACTAACGGCTGCTATTCGTAGTACCTTTTAGCGTCAAAAGAACCCTACGACGTATTTACAAAGAAGCATGGTGCTAATACTGTGCTAATGGTAGCTAACATTCCCATCAAATATTATAAGTTTAGATCACCTATTCTTCTACTGAGCTTAACGCCTACTTCTGCTAGTACCCAGTCCATCAGTGAGTGCTCTTTCAAGCTGGATTTCTAATTAGAACCATTTTAAGTGTTTTAGAAGTTGGTAATGCTGAATATGGTGCTTACGTTAGTATCACAATAGAACCGGACATGCTTACAGAGGAAACAAATTTGAAATTGGCGCCAAAGAAAGTAGCTAAGCCCTGCTTTACAAATCTCTGGGAGTCTTATCACCAGCCCTTTAGCACGTTTTGACGGCGCAGAGCGATATGCGCATGCGCGTGCCAGCTGCTTCCGTCCACGTGTTGCGCCATTTTAGTGGAGTCCGTTGGTCGTGGTGGGAGTGTGTGCACGTGCTCCGGTATATGAAGTGAAATGAAGTGAAGTGAAGTGCTCCGGGCACATGCCACCGAGTGATAGCTCTGGAATGATAGCTTAAATCAGCTATTATCTGTGGAATCCGTCGTGCGTGGCATGGGAGTGCGTGCCCCTGCTCCGGGAGGCAGTGAGGTGGAGGGAAGTGCAGTGCAGCAGTGCAGTGAAGTGAAGTGAAGTGCTCCGGGGCCGGGTGGTACATGAGCATTTGCCACCGACACATGCCACCGACACCGACGTTGATCGACTTTGGTGAGTCTGACACGTTGTATCTTTTGACATTATCTTATATTGTTTAAGTGCTTCACATTCCGACTTTGACAAATCGCGCTTCTTGGTCTGAAGAAAAGTTGTGTTGTTTGCGAAAATAGCTCCCAACAGAAAAAAAAATATTGGAACTGATCCAGTTTTTTTTTGCTCCAGGCATGGGGCCTGGTCAGTTCTTCCGTCGACTACCACTTACAATGGAGGACAACTACGACAACAACACGGGGTCTCCGGTTCCGTCTATCACTAAACGCCGTCTGGTCGTGGATGAGGTCGAACTTATGGCCATGAACGGAACGTCGGTTCAACGACCCCTCCCCCGCCTCCCCCAGTCGATCTCGCGTTAATCGTCGGTCACTGCGAGTGTGCAGGTATATGAGCGACCTTTCGTTATTTCCCGTGCGTTTGTTTGTGTATATATTTACATTTGTTTTTCATGCAGATGATATGAAGTGTTAATAAATGTTCCATTATTATTTTTAAATTTTATAATGTGTTGGATGCTTGAAAGATGCACTTACACGGGAATATTGCAGAATGGAAAACACAATGATTGAGACTTGTAGTTATCACTTATCTAGGATATAACCTTTTTTTGCACGTCTTTTCGGCCTTACACAATTTCCTTTTTGGTAATTGATTAGTCCTTTTTGCAGTAACTAGTGAAAGTATGTGCTGCTAAAGAAAGCAGTTTTTTGCGAACTTTTCATGCAGCAGCTATAACTAGTATAGATATTCTACTTTCAGCCCCAATGCTTTCGTTAGCATTGTTCTACTTGTCGTGGGGTAACAATAGCGCTAAAACGGTTCATATGTGAGTACGGAAGGTACTAACTGCATGCTATTTAGCACCTTTTAAAGTTTAGCACCGCTAGGGTACTGAAAATTGGTCTAGCAGGTGTAGGGTACTACATTTAGTACACGGGTGCTAAACAAATATGGGTACTTATATTAGCACCTTGATACTAAACTAGATCTCAGTTAAGTACGAATAAAATGCTTAGCTTAGCACCGCTACACTGTAAAAAAAGTTTAGCATTTGGGGTACTAACGGCTGCTATTCGTAGCACCTTTTAGCGTCAAAAGAACCCTACGACGTATTTACAAAGAAGCATGGTGCTAATACTGAGCTAATGATAGCTAACATTCCCATCAAATATTATAAGTTTAGATCACCTATTCTTCTACTGAGCTTAACGTCTACTTCTGCTAGTACCCAGTCCATCAGTGAGTGCTCTTTCAAGCTGGATTTCTAATTAGAACCATTTTAAGTGTTTTAGAAGTTGGTAATGCTGAATATGGTGCTTACGTTAGTATCACAATAGAACCGGACATGCTTACAGAGGAAACAAATTTGAAATTGGCGCCAAAGAAAGTAGCTAAGCCCTGCTTTACAAATCTCTGGGAGTCTTATCACCAGCCCTTTAGCACGTTTTGACGGCGCAGAGCGATATGCGCATGCGCGTGCCAGCTGTTTCCGGCCACGTGTTGCGCCATTTTAGTGGAGTCCGTTGGTGGAGTGTGTGCACGTGCTCCGGTATATGAAGTGAAATGAAGTGAAGTGAAGTGCTCCGGGCACATGCCACCGAGTGATAGCTCTGGAATGATAGCTTAAATCAGCTATTATCGGTGGAATCCGTCGTGCGTGGCATGGGAGTGCGTGCCCCTGCTCCGGGAGGCAGTGAGGTGGAGGGAAGTGCAGTGCAGCAGTGCAGTGCAGTGAAGTGAAGTGAAGTGCTCCGGGACCGGGTGGTACATGAGCATTTGCCACCGACACATGCCACCGACACCGACGTTGATCGACTTTGGTGAGTCTTACACGTTGTATCTTTTGACATTATCTTATATTGTTTAAGTGCTTCATATTCCGACTTTGGCAAATCGCGCTTCTTGGTCTGAAGGAAAGTTGTGTTGTTTGCGAAAATAGCTCCCAACAGAAAAAAATCTTGGAACTGATCCAGTTTTTTTTTTTGCTCCAGGCATGGGGCCTGGTCAGTTCTTCCGTCGACTACCACTTACAATGGAGGACAACTACGACAACAACACGGGGTCTCCGGTTCCGTCTATCACTAAACGCCGTCTGGTCGTGGATGAGGTCGAACTTATGGCCATGAACGGAACGTCGGTTCAACGACCCCCCCCCCCCCCGCCTCCCCCAGTCGATCTCGCGTTAATCGTCGGTCACTGCGAGTGTGCAGGTATATGAGCGACCTTTCGTTATTTCCCGTGCGTTTGTTTGTTACGGAGCGAGCGAAGCGAGCGTAGTCTTTCCTTAGATTAACGGAAATTTCTGAGTATGAGCGGCCGGCCGGCCGGCCGTGCGGACGCTTTTGCGAGGCTTATATCTCAGCAACCACTTGACCGATTTACACGGGGTAATTTTTGTAGGGTAGCTTCATTCCTTCTACCAAGTATTGGACTATTCCCGATGCATGTGGGTGACCCCTTATGCACGTGCCACGCGCAAAACGAAGAGGTGTCAGTTTTGTAATTGTTGCAATATCTCGGTAACTACTTGGCCGATTGCGCTGAAAGTTGGCATGTAGGTAGGCACCCACTAGGCACTGCATATCCATGTGCCAGAGTTGGGGTGCTGCTGCACGTGCGCACGTGCGGGGGTCGTTTCCAGATCTCGAGAACGGCTGGACCGATGGCGCTCAAATTTGGTACACGGTTAGGGACCAGTTAGTAGGGTGCCGTGCACAAGTCAGTTGGGACCCATTCTGCACGTGCGCACGTGCAGGGTGCCGCTTCCAGATCTCGAGAACGGCTGGGCCGATTGTGCTCAAATTTGGCACATCGCTAGAGACCGGTTAGTAGGGTGCCGTGCACAAGTCAGTTGGAGGTACCCCCTCGAAATTTCGCACGTGCAAGACTCACCCCCTCGCTCGCTCCGTTAGTCGCCCCAAAAGGCGCTATACTGGTGTATATATTTACATTTGTTTTTCATGCAGATGATATGAAGTGTTAATAAATGTTCCATTATTATTTTTTAATTTTATAATGTGTTGGATGCTTGAAAGATGCACTTACACGGGAATATTGCAGAATGCAAAACACAATCATTGAGACTTGTAGTTATCACTTATCTAGGATATACCCTTTTTTGCACGTCTTTTCGGCCTTACACAATTTGTGGTATGACAGTTTGACGTTTGTGAAAAGCGATAATGTGAACACATATATATTGCACAAACCGGTTCCGATATCACTTCATCAGTGTGCAAATATATAAATAAAACACACAAAATACAAAACGGAGACGAAATAGGTACAGCACGTACAGCAGAGCAAATTAATTTCAAATACATTCATATGACCTCATGTGATTGAGATCCCAAGACGCTTCCGCACCAAAAGAACGGCTAAACTTTTTCCCAATCGTATGTCACCAGCTTTGGAATTTACACACAAACAAGATTCAATGAGGGACGATTCAATCGTTTTTCTATCGGACCTACTTAACCTATCTCGTATGATCTCAGTGCGATCCCAATCAGGTAAACTACCACACTTTTCGGCATGTTTCACCATTGCATTGTTAATATTGTGGTTCCTAAAATCTCTCTTGTGCTCCATTAACCTGTTCTTAAGCCCTCTCGACGTTTCACCGAAATAAGGCTGTGTACACCCCTTGCACGGTATTTTATACACTAAACTTGTTTCACTACGGTCACACTTTTTCTTTTTTGCTACAACCTGACCAATCTTCTCCCCAGCCTTTTCCACAATCTGAATATCGGAGCACTTCAACATCTTTGATAATGCTTCACAATTCTGTGACCTGGGTACAACAACTATAGCGTTCTTTGTCTTTCCGTTTGTTTCGTTTCCCGTCCTATTCTTGATCCTTTTTGCCTTATTATAGCATTCAATTATAAATGCCCTGGGGTACCTCAAACCTCTAAAAACGTCAGTGATATGATCACATTCTTCCTTCAGATTTTCGGGACTACATATTCTCATCGCTCTGAGGAAGAATCCAATCACTACCCCCGATTTCGTTCTCCTGCTATGAGCTGAAAAGAAATGAATATAGTCCTCTTTGTTTGTGATTTTCCTATACACTTTGTATCTGATGCCGCTGGGCGTCCTCTCAATATGGACATCTAAGAAAGGTAAAGTATTGTTAGTTTCTTCTTCTAATGTAAACTGGATCCTCCTTTCCACAGCGTTCAGCTCAGCTAACTTTTCACTAAGATCAAGATTGTCTGGCACAACTAACAGGATGTCATCAACATACCTATACCAAACAACATCACCTCCCATGACGTTAAAATAATGGTCGGTCTCCATCATCTCCATGTATAGCCATGCCGCCACTGGGCTTAATGGGGACCCCATGGCCAGACCGTGTATCTGTTGAAATTCTTCCCCGTTGAAAGAGAAAACCTGAAAGTCTAAACACAGTTGCACAAGCTGAATAAAGTGACTCTTAGTGACGGGGAAGTTTTCATCTGGGATGTTTTGAATAGCCTTCTTAATAGCAATGCTCGCCTTTTCTACAGGGACACTGGTGAATAGCGCCTTAACGTCAAAACTAGCAAATTTCTTGCCACTCAAGTCTAGCTCACTTAGACGACTTAGCAAATCACCGGAATTCTTTAAATGAGAATCACTAACCGTTCCAAGTAACTGAGTTAGCGGTCTAGCTAGGACCTTTGCCAGGCGATGCGGAGCGCTTCCGATACCCGATGTAATCGGTCGCATTGGGATTCCGGGCTTGTGTACTTTAGGCAGTCCTCTCATCCTCGGGGCCACTGGTGCTTCCTCGAGAAGATGTTGTAGCTGTTTTCCCTTTGCCGAGCTTCGGAGTATCTTGCGGGCCTTTTTGTTGAACTCGACACTTTGACATCTGATCGTTCCAGTCACTATTTTCTTATACGTTTCCGGATCGCTGAGCAGGTCTTGCATTTTAGCATCGTAATCTGACTTGTCCATAACAATGACTCCACCTCCTTTATCCGCAGAAGTGACCACAATGTTATCATCTTTGGACAACTTGACTAATGCCTGCTTGAATCTTCTAGGGATAGCACTGGGCTCATGATCCGCTAAAGCTTTACAGCTAGTGACGATCCCCTGGATGAACCCCTTCTGTATCTCAGAGTCAGGGTTGGCATTTTTGCCGGCAAAAACTAGTTTATGCCATTTGCCGGTTTAAACCGGTTTAATCCGGCAAAAAGTGGCAAAAACTGGCAAAAACTAAAAACCAGCACAATGATATGCCTAGACATGGATTTAAAGATGAAACATTTTGAGGAGAATTCGGTGAAAGCTTTATGCTTTCAACCAGAAGTGACATTGACCGTTGAAGTGTTCTATAACTCAAAAACATTTTCATGGGCTTTCCATAAGGCGCCTTTTGGGGGTGACAAATGAGCCAGTGCAAGAGTGAGTCCTGCACAATCAGAAGTGCGAAGGGGTATCTGCCACTGATATGCGCACTGCACCCTACCGTGGCAGCTTTGCCCCACTCCCCTACATGGAAATACATTCTGTGGTGGATACCTACTGACATGCATAGACATTTTAAGCAGGGATAAGTAATGAGGCAAACTTCAGAATGTTTGGTGCATCTCTATAACATCAAGAAATGCATTTGTACATTTCAGATCCATTCCTAACTAGAAAAGTTGTGGTTTGGCCCACCTGAGTTTTATCCAGTTTTTGCCAGTTTTTGCCACCGGGGTTTCTACCAGCCGGTTTAAACCGGTTAAAACCACTGGCAAAAACCAGTTTTTGCCACCCCCTGCCAACCCTGCTCAGAGTCCTTGAAGTTCTGTTTTTTAATGAGATGCTCAGACAGTGATCGATTGTCCGTACCTGTATCAAATTTTAGTCCCAGAGACGGGGCCTGCTTCTCGTCGTTCGTTAGAGTTCGGGATGATAGATTTGTTATGATTTCGTTTCGTCCTGCTCCGGCCCAATCACTTTCAAGACATAGCTTGTTCAGCTTTCGATTTAGCCTCTCTTTTTGGTTGACGTTAAACTCTTTAAGTTCTTCGGCGTGTTTTCTAGATATATTACCGCCTTGGTATTCTTCACGTTTAAGTATTATCTCATCTCGAAGGTTGGAACATGCTTCTTCCAAGTAAGCACGGGCTTACTTGGAAGAAGCATGTTCCAACCTTCGAGATGAGATAATACTTAAACGTGAAGAATACCAAGGCGGTAATATATCTAGAAAACACGCCGAAGAACTTAAAGAGTTTAACGTCAACCAAAAAGAGAGGCTAAATCGAAAGCTGAACAAGCTATGTCTTGAAAGTGATTGGGCCGGAGCAGGACGAAACGAAATCATAACAAATCTATCATCCCGAACTCTAACGAACGACGAGAAGCAGGCCCTGTCTCTGGGACTAAAATTTGATACAGGTACGGACAATCGATCACTGTCTGAGCATCTCATTAAAAACCAGAACTTCAAGGACTCTGAGATACAGAAGGGGTTCATCCAGGGGATCGTCACTAGCTGTAAAGCTTTAGCGGATCATGAGCCCAGTGCTATCCCTAGAAGATTCAAGCAGGCATTAGTCAAGTTGTCCAAAGATGATAACATTGTGGTCACTTCTGCGGATAAAGGAGGTGGAGTCATTGTTATGGACAAGTCAGATTACGATGCTAAAATGCAAGACCTGCTCAGCGATCCGGAAACGTATAAGAAAATAGTGACTGGAACGATCAGATGTCAAAGTGTCGAGTTCAACAAAAAGGCCCGCAAGATACTCCGAAGCTCGGCAAAGGGAAAACAGCTACAACATCTTCTCGAGGAAGCACCAGTGGCCCCGAGGATGAGAGGACTGCCTAAAGTACACAAGCCCGGAATCCCAATGCGACCGATTACATCGGGTATCGGAAGCGCTCCGCATCGCCTGGCAAAGGTCCTAGCTAGACCGCTAACTCAGTTACTTGGAACGGTTAGTGATTCTCATTTAAAGAATTCCGGTGATTTGCTAAGTCGTCTAAGTGAGCTAGACTTGAGTGGCAAGAAATTTGCTAGTTTTGACGTTAAGGCGCTATTCACCAGTGTCCCTGTAGAAAAGGCGATCATTGCTATTAAGAAGGCTATTCAAAACATCCCAGATGAAAACTTCCCCGTCACTAAGAGTCACTTTATTCAGCTTGTGCAACTGTGTTTAGACTTTCAGGTTTTCTCTTTCAACGGGGAAGAATTTCAACAGATACACGGTCTGGCCATGGGGTCCCCATTAAGCCCAGTGGCGGCATGTCTATACATGGAGATGATGGAGACCGACCATTATTTTAACGTCATGGGAGGTGATGTTGTTTGGTATAGGTATGTTGATGACATCCTGTTAGTTGTGCCAGACAATCTTGATCTTAGTGAAAAGTTAGCTGAGCTGAACGCTGTGGAAAGGAGGATCCAGTTTACATTAGAAGAAGAAACTAACAATACTTTACCTTTCTTAGATGTCCATATTGAGAGGACGCCCAGCGGCATCAGATACAAAGTGTATAGGAAAATCACAAACAAAGAGGACTATATTCATTTCTTTTCAGCTCATAGCAGGAGAACGAAATCGGGGGTAGTGATTGGATTCTTCCTCAGAGCGATGAGAATATGTAGTCCCGAAAATCTGAAGGAAGAATGTGATCATATCACTGACGTTTTTAGAGGTTTGAGGTACCCCAGGGCATTTATAATTGAATGCTATAATAAGGCAAAAAGGATCAAGAATAGGACGGGAAACGAAACAAACGGAAAGACAAAGAACGCTATAGTTGTTGTACCCAGGTCACAGAATTGTGAAGCATTATCAAAGATGTTGAAGTGCTCCGATATTCAGATTGTGGAAAAGGCTGGGGAGAAGATTGGTCAGGTTGTAGCAAAAAAGAAAAAGTGTGACCGTAGTGAAACAAGTTTAGTGTATAAAATACCGTGCAAGGGGTGTACACAGCCTTATTTCGGTGAAACGTCGAGAGGGCTTAAGAACAGGTTAATGGAGCACAAGAGAGATTTTAGGAACCACAATATTAACAATGCAATGGTGAAACATGCCGAAAAGTGTGGTAGTTTACCTGATTGGGATCGCACTGAGATCATACGAGATAGGTTAAGTACAGGGTGGACCAAAAAGGATGGAAACATTTTGAACTCGCATAAAATATGTGTTATTGCATACAGGTGACTGAAAATGATACCAAACGAGATAACATTTCGTGGAAATTCATAATGACATCTCTCTCATCTGCTTTCTCTCGTTTTCAGTCTCTAACAGCAAATGTTCGAAGAGGCCACCTTTGCGAGACAGGCAAAGAGCGTCAGCCTGCCGGCTGACGCGATAGCCCGATGACACATGTCCTCTGGTATGACTCGCACAGCCTTGGTGATCGCTCTCTTCAGTTCACAGAGGCCTACATAACCTTCCTTGTAGACCTGGCCCTTGAGATGACTCCACAGGAAAGGAATCCATAGGTCAGATGAGAAGACAGACAGACCAGTTCCACTTCGGTTCGAGGATGTGAGCGACAACACCGTGGCTGACGACCAAAAGCGCTACCAAGCGACGCTAAAGAAGTTGTTGAAGTGAGCCCAAACGAAGTATGGCAGTCTCATGGACCTCATGTGATTCCAGCCAGGCGGTGCGCCTCCTCACATCGCGAAAAAACGCTCAAGTGGAGCGAGAACCACTTTGGTGACCGGCTGATATCCCGCAGTGCGTGTCGGAACTGGCCTGTCTGATCACCTGACCTGACCCCGATGGATTTTTTCCTGTGGGGTCATCTCAAGGCCACAAGGCCAGGTCTACAAGGAAGGTTCTAAAGGCATCTGTTACCTGAAGAGAGTGATCACCAAGGCTGTGCGAGCCAAACCAGCGGACATGTGTCATCGGGCTATCGCGTCAGCAGCCAGGCGGGCCGCTCTTTGCCTGTCTCGCAAAAGTGGCCTCTTCGAACATTTGCTGTGGGAGAATGAAAACGAGAGAAAGCAGATGAGAGGGATGTCATTATGAATTTCCACGAAATGTACTCTCGTTTGGTATCATTTTCAGTCACCTGCATGCAATAACACATATTTTATGCGAGTTCAAAATGTTTCCATCCTTTTTGGTCCACCCTGTAGGTCCGATAGAAAAACGATTGAATCGTCCCTCATTGAATCTTGTTTGTGTGTAAATTCCAAAGCTGGTGACATACGATTGGGAAAAAGTTTAGCCGTTCTTTTGGTGCGGAAGCGTCTTGGGATCTCAATCACATGAGGTCATATGAATGTATTTGAAATTAATTTGCTCTGCTGTACGTGCTGTACCTATTTCGTCTCCGTTTTGTATTTTGTGTGTTTTATTTATATATTTGCACACTGATGAAGTGATATCGAAACCGGTTTGTGCAATATATATGTGTTCACATTATCGCTTTTCACACTTACACAATTTCCTTTTTGGTAATTGATTAGTCCTTTTTGCAGTAACTAGTAAAAGTATGTGCAGCTCAAGAAAGCAGTTTTTGCTAACTTTTCATGCAGCAGCTTTAACTAGGTAGTATAGATATTCTACTTTCAGCCCCAATGCTTTCGTTAGCATTATTCTACTTGTCGTAGGGTAACAATAGCGCTAAAACGGTTCATATGTGAGTACGGAAGGTACTAACTGCATGCTATTCTTAGCACCTTTTAAAGTTTAGCACCGCTAGGGTACTGAAAATTGTTCTAGCAGGTGTAGGGTACTACATTTAGTACACGGGTGCTAAACAAATATGGGTACTTATATTAGCACCTTGATACTAAACTAGATCTCAGTTAAGTACGAATAAAATGCTTAGCTTAGCACCGCTAGGGTACTGAAAATTAGTCAATTGAAAAGTACCTCTATGGTGCTAAACTTTTTTACAGTGTATAGGGTACTGAAAATTAGTCAATTGAAAAGTACCTCTATGGTGCTAAACTTTTTTTTACAGTGTAGGGTCAAACTACGTTTTTGCAGATAACGCGACAGACAATGAAGCTAGAGCTTGAAAAATGGTGTCATTTTGTTCTTCTTCATCAGCCGAGTCGAAGGATATGCAATATGAAACATGTAGGTAAATGAAAAAAAAATAAGGAATCTTGAAATGCACATTTTTTGTCAATTTTGCATCACGATTTTCATCGATCTGTGCTCTATATGTGATAGACGCTAGCTAAAATACCAGGTGACATAAACTCTAAGATGTCCAGAGCTAAACAGTACCTTAATATTTCACTTTCCCACGGGTGGAGAATGTTTGAAAAAGTTACCCCGGCCGGCGACCGAAAGTCAGAAAGACGATGATGCTCAAATATTTGTCAACGGTTATCAACAAACCCCTATTCTGTGGCATAGAATAATGGATGTCTGCCGTTTGTACGTTTTTAGGGAAAACTGCTGCACGCAGGTGTGGAAGATTTCGTAATTGTAACAACAATTTTGCAACACGCCTTACAATTTCGGACGCATGTCACCTAGTGCTAGGTCAGGTCATCAGGTCAAATTTGCTGGATGATCGTGCTAAAAATGCCATCATGCCGCTTTGCAAAGCTTATTCCGTGGAAGTTGCAACCTTCCCACACAAAACAAAATGTCAAATTTGACCGTTTTGACCCTCTTATAGATTTGAGCTCGCACCTGAAATATTATTCGCGACCGAGCCTTAAACGAGTAATCGAATTAAATTATGTTTTCACGGCTTTCAACTGGGTAATATCAAAAATTGCTATTCTGTATATTTCGGCATATTTTGCTGTACCTATGCCTTTTACAACAGATAAGAGTTACATTTCAAAATGACGAATAAGTTTGCGTAGCGCCAAAATTGGTATAAGAAAATGTTAAAATCGCGCAGATATTCCCAACACACTTATCACAAGAGGATGCGGAAATCGAAGCCATTATCACATCAAGAAAAGAGGAACAGCGAAGCATCACGAAAGAAACATGACATAGGTATGTACGTATCAGCCAAGCTGAGAAGACCTGGCATTCAGAAAACAAGCTGCAAATATAGGTCCCGTGCCAATTGATCGTAGGTACTATCAGTCGATAGGTCATCAATCTTTAAAATGATGATCAGGTGAACGAAGAGAGTGAATAAACGAATGAATATACTTGGGCATGTATGCGTCCAGAACTGAGTGAATGACTGAATACGTGAGTGAATGAATGAACGAACGAAAGCATGGTGAATGAAGAGACGAATGAATGAACGAATTAATGTAGGGGATTCAGGATGAATCAGTAGCCGCGTTTACATAGGGCTAGTTGCCAGATAGTGGAATTCCGATACCGAGACATTTATTCCACTAACGAGACATTTCAGGCACATTCCGCTAGTTCTGACGACCTATCCGGCCAGAAGGCCGCATAAGTCGTCAGAACCAGCGGAATGTGCCTGAAATGTCTCGTTAGTGGAATAAATGTCTCGGTATCGGAATTCCACTATCTGGCAACTAACCCTATGTAATAACCCAAGAAATAAATTTCCAGAGTGTTAGGTACTGATAATTTCGAGTCGAAATTCTCAGCCATTTCTGAGCTATCAGCGAAAAACAACAGGGGACCTTTGCCCCCCAAAGGTCGCGGGTTAATCCAGTGAGGACTCGTCAGTCGCCACCGATTGTCTGGCGGAGGTAACTGCCAGCCCGGGAAGGGAAGTGTGAGGAGGATGCCGAGGGGTTTGTTCCGAGGAATAAAGACAGACGTGATGACGAGCGAGTGGCGACTCATAGTGACCGAAACGAGGACGATAGGGCCAGGGATGGAGACTGAGTGATGTTAATTACAGAAAATCGGAATACCGATACCAAACCAAATACCAACCAAAACCGTGGGGAAATACCGAAACCGAACCAACTTTGAAATATGAGGGAAATACCAACTTTTTACCAATTTATTAGCCTCTTATACATTAGTAAGGGTTCATAATACCAACAAAATGTCAAACACATTAGGATTGAAATATCAAATAGGTACCAAGTTGGTATCGGTTTGGTATCGGTATACCAAAAAGTTGGTTGAGGTATCCGATTGACATCTCAAATGGAGACAGTAAATGTCTTTGTTTTGAAATAACCAAATGCAGGAAAGTGCTCCGAAGCCTATGGTCTGTGTGACGGAGTCCGGGATCGTACATACCTTCCACCCGAGTGCAAACCAGGAACCACCAAACTCTCAGGCACCAGCCAGCCAAAAAGCGCCACCTATGTGGCTCCTCCGATACCGGCCGGTCATCAGCGTCATCACAGACATTCAGATGTGCAGAGGCTAAGGTCGCAAATTTCAGTCTTGAGAGAGGAGACCTGAATCACTAGAAGACTTTTTTTAGGTTACGAGTGCTTTAATGCCGGCATGTTTCTGCACATTTTCATTGCTGCATCAATCCTCGCTATTTTCTGTGAGTTTGCCTTTACAGTAATGCCCTAAAAGTAGATAAAATCTTGGTTTAAATTGTTGCACTGCTGTCGTTCCGCCAAACACCACCAAACATAACAATGGGATAAAAACACCGCGCTGTACAATGAACGTTGGGATGTATTTGACAGCGAGCCGTCCCATTACCGACTGTCTCAGAGACGTACACCGCGCCCTAAAACTGAGTGCGATGTGACCAACGACCATGCTTTCAACCGGCGCAGTGCGGTACCAAGACTGAACACTGGACGGTCTGGACAATACATACACACATCTGGGGTTCTCGCTCGCCGCAGAGTCGTAAATACCGTCCCAGACCAGCGTAACATCACTAAAACACCGCCGCACCATCGCCACGAGTCCGCCCAAAATGCCTCAACAGGGTGCAGCTCTCAACACGGAGCGCTGGCCCGTCTCCTTCGCAAGATGCCGACCGAACAAATATCGCATAACAAGATACACAACCATACACTGAGCTCGAGCCACGCAGCAGCACACCTGCTCTCTCACAGATCCGATCAACAGCCACAACCGCGAATACACAATCCGTCATATTCGTCAACATCTAAACGGTACAATTCACAACCAGCGAATTTGTGTGTGCTCGTTTTACGGAGCACCGAATGGACGGTTGACAGGAAAGACACGCGTTATGGTGTACAAGACGAGCTGCCCTATACGGCACAGCTCGGCACATGAAAACATTGTGACGGGGCCACGTCCTGTAAAACAACAGCGGCCAGCACGGCTGACAGCACATCACGAAACAATTCATTCAGAAGCGACGTCCAAAATCGGGTCGTGGTTCGTACGACATCGTGACGTGAGCGGCTACAGTCTGCCAGACATCGCGAAAACAAGCATATTCGACCCAGCCGGCCGACCGTCCACAATACCTAGCTGACAGGCTCCACTTCCTCCAACTCCCGTCAGGTGGCACTAGTGTAGCGCCGCTCACAGCAGTATAACACAACGGCAGCGACGTGCGACAGGCACGACCACGAAACACTGTGTCACATCAGCCAGACAGCTATGCATCGACAGCTGGGTGACAAACATAGTAGCTCACGCCGGTGAGGCGTCTCAGTTCCTAGGCCGATGCATTCAACAACGAATGTCACCGTCCTCGAAATATTGCTCCATTCGCTGTTGGCGGCATAATGTTTTCACCAATCGTGGCTGTAAAACCCCACAAAATCCTCAAATCTCCGACAATACTCGTTATTCGTTACAACAAGTATTGCTCGGATTCATCAATATCACGAGCCCACTCACGTGCTGTGATTGAAGCGCACAGCACGGATGGTCGAGGATAACATGGAATGTTGAACGACCTCGATGGGTGTTAGTTGTGCCGTATTCAGCTGCACAAACTGGATCGAACACACCGGTTATGCGCTAAGAATGCCGTCTCAAAATATCTCCATTGCTCTCGGTGTGATCAGCTAGCTGCCATCAGTGGACCTTTCAAGTTTCAACAGCCTTCAGGGTTCGACCACATCAGCCTCATCAGCTACAGAAGACCTCAGGCTGCAAAAAGATCAAAGATCTCATTTGATCCAGCAGACATGGTCTTTTTCATCACCCTTCCCTCTGAGATGGCGGTGCCTCACATCACCCCTCTGAGCTCGTTGGTTGACTTCACATCCCTCTTTACCCCAACCTGCCTCTCAGTTGGCCTCGACTGTGGTCGCCGGTGACATATCTGTGATGTCCACCTCCCGCGGCCGGCGGCCATTCTCCGTTCGTCCCGAGCTTGGCACCGATCCGGGAGGGCGGAACGAGTCTCGTGACTGGAGCGACGTGCCGCCGACCGACAGCGGGCGGCCCCCGGCGGCGGCGGCGGCGGCGCCTCCCGTCGGCGGCGGTGTGGCCACCAGCGCGGGGTTGTCGTAGACGGCGCTGTAGTCGCCCGGGCACGTGTCCTCGGAGGGGTGGCGGCTGCGGCGCTTCACCTCCTCGCCGGGCTTTGCCGGGAAGCTGAGACTGGGTCGGCCGCCGACGGCGTACTGCGGCACTGTACTCGACTTGGGGCTGATGACCGGAGGGCCGGCCGGCGCCTGCAGACGGAGATAGACACAGGTGAGTTAGAGGTGCACATCAGGTGACTGGTAAGAGGTGATCAGTGGTAAGGCTACAATAATACAGGTCACCAGGCCACAAGGCCTTAGGCCACCACAGGTCACCACACATCACAAGTGAACAGCTCACAAGTCCATAAGCCGCCAAAAGTCGCCTCAAGTTTTATAAGCGGCAAACATTGGTCATATCAGTGATTGTAAGTCGGGCCGGTGCCAAAAACCACAACTACAAGTGCAGCTTCTGAGCAAAACCACATGCTCAGCAAATGTCGAAGTTACCAAAGCTAAATTATCGGAGCAACTTTATATTAACGCAAAAGTTGGTGTTGAGTGAACATAAACATCAGAAATCATCATGATTTATCGACAAAATTAGGTATGTTTGAACAGGAGCGCGCATAACATGCCTTCTGAATCGTCGAGATCAGGAAAGAAACATTTCTTACGGCCAGGCCGTTGGCGAGCTTGGCGCCGACCTTCTTGAGCTCGATGCTGTTGCTCTCGATGTCTGCCGTCTTCCTGCGGCGGCAGGCCTTGCGGTAGCTGGAGCAGGCGTAGAAGGCCAGGCCGACGAAGCAGACGATGAAGAGGACGAACATGACGGACACCATGATGGTGAGCCGGTGGACGTCGCCCTCCACCCGCGCCATCACTGGAGGAAGGGAGGACGGCAATGTCAAAGTTGAGTCATGAAGGACTGATAACAATTATATAAAAAAGAAATAGGCATCTATCGGAAAAGGCGATTCCAAGCGTATGTTCCAAGCTTACTTACCATCTGTGACGTCTATGGAGTCGTTCTTCCCCTGATACTTGAGGTCGTGCAGGTAGTCTGGAACAGAAGACATGGATTATGTTAGCCCTCGCCCTGGCAGGGGGGGGGGGGGTCGATGCGACCCCCCCCCTAAGGTTTTTCGAAGATAGCGTAAAAACGGCGGCGCGCAGCGCCGCCAAATTTGGCACAGCCTATGGGGCAACCTTTTTACATATGACCTGAAAATTTCAGGTCCGGGTGACCTTGGGTCAGGTCACCAGGTCAGAAAAACCGGTACAAGGTCATGGTCAAATTTCAATTTTCTTTTTGCACCTGTCCAGCCCACAGTTTTGGACTGATTTCCTTCAAACTTTCAGGGTGTGCTAAGTTCACCGAGTTGTATAACATATAGTTCGGGTTTTTCGAGGTCACTGACCTGAGGTCAGTTAGAGGTCATTACGTCGTAATGTTAAGCCTATGGGGAAAATACTAAATTCGGAAAATACTGGAGAAATCCGCTTCGTTCTATCACTTTTGTGCTTTGAAACCACAGTACTTAACAGCAGGTCACTTAGTGCTTCTTTGTTTGGTGTACTTATCCATGGGTCAGGTCAAATGAGGTCAACTGAGGTCAACTGACGTTTTTGCCAATAACTTGGCACATAATGACGCTAGAGCTTAACAAATGGTGTCATTGTGTTCCTGGTGATCAGCCGAATCGAATGATATGCGATATGATGCAATTTGGTTAACCTGAACTTAATTGATTTATTAAAGTTTACTTAAAAATTAAGAAAAACTTTAAGTACACTTAAGCAAGCTAAAAAGTATATCATTCGACGCGCCTTGATGTGCTGAGTTCACTGGTGCTTTTCTTTTTGCTCTATCTTAATTAGATCAAAATTTATAAGCGAAAAACTTTTGACCTGTTTTTAGTGAAATTTTTACATTTATACCCCCCAAAACCCCCCTAAATATTGACCTAGAGCAACCAAATTTGCACAGGGGCGAGAACTCCGGGGGGCCCACCTACCTACCAAATTTGGTGTTTCTAGGTGCCATAGGAGCCAATCGCGAGGGGGGGTCGCATCGACCCCCCCCCCCTGCCAGGCCGTGTTATGAAAAATGCCCTGCCAGGGCGAGGGTTAGAGCACGATAGGCCAAGCACGCCTGTAACGTCAAAGTTACACGTTTATACCTACATTTCGGACACTAGAAGTTCAACCTTTTCCATTGGCGGTGCACTGTAGGTACGCTCATTTATCCTTTAACTAAGAAGTCGACAATAAACACTCACAAGACCAAGGGAACTTGAAGCGAGCAGTGTCGAAACTTGTTGTTTGTTTGTTTATTGGGGCTTTAGGGCGCGCCGACAGCAAAGGTCATTTTGCGCCCATAGCAGTGTCGAAACAAAGATGAATACTCGAAGAATTAAAGTCAGATAAATTTTCACACCAGTTTTGAAAGAAGACACGCATCCTTATAACTTATTGCGACTCAGTCATGCTCAGTAACGACGCTGACCCTCAACAGTGACCAGCTAGTTCCGTGTCACCACTCAGTTCGTGGCAGCCAGCCCGACCTGATATGGACTAATAATAACCATTATGATGATTCACACATAGTCCTGCCGGTGGCTCCTTTAGAAACAACGAGCACATGCAACTTGGCCGTCGCCGATTTGATCAAACAAACAGCTCCCCACATATTCCTAAATCGTCGGCATTTTCCGAGTAAATAAGATTTACTTGCCGCCCACTGCGGGGTAATTCGCCGTCCTCTACACCATCTAAGGGGACCTATTTTTTCAGCATGTGATCCAGCCTCGGCTATCGCGGGCCCCATCCCACACGGCTGGTAGATGTGACTGATGGAGCCGTGTCCAGCACTGACCGGACGTGCGGCGCTCCGGGCCGACCGCGGCGGCGGCGCTCGCGGCCAGTGCCGCCTGCCATCCGCGGCGGCGCGGCGCGGTGACCGTCTGACTCATCCCCCCGCGGCGGCGGGCAACGGGCGACGGAGCGGCACGGCACAGCGGGGTTAGGGCGGGCGCAGCGGGCCAACAGGTGCGAGGTGGCTCAAACGGCACCGCGGCCTGACGAGCGGGAGAGAACTGGTTTAGGACGGGAGGCGGCAGGGACACTGGCCAAACCAGCCCGCTGGAGAGACTCCTGCATGGAAGAGCTTGGTTGAGATTAGCTGTCTAGCCACCGTAATCGGGCATTTCGAGGTGTTTTAGCTCATAACACTGAAATAAATAACTCTTCTGTACCTGCTTATACCGCTACTTTGGCAGCTTTCTTCATGGCATGAACGTCGGTTTACCTTTCATGCAGCGGTAGAACTCATGTAAGCGACGTCGTGTGCCACTTTTTCGTCACGAGTTTTACGTCTCGTCATGATGTGGATGACTCATGAGCGGGCTCCTGAATCGCGGCTCATATCGCTCTGCGTGCCTCCACACGGCAGAAGGCCCACCGCACGCCAAGCAGGGCACAGAGGGCTCGGCACAGCATTTGGGGCGTGTATCGGACTCCCCGACTGTCCCCTCCTGACCTTCCCGGACACAGCGTGATTCATAAACCACGGTCAGCGGTAGCGACTGGTGGCAGGTATGGCGGCCGTGCCCGTGTCGGGTAGATGGAAGCAAGTGGATGGCGGACATGCAGATCGATCTCATGACTCGCGTCTCGCCCGGAGACGTTGAGAGTAGCACCCAACCTCTCCGGTCGGTAACGCAGCGGCACGAGCAGAAAAGTCCCTGCAGCCCGGCCTTGGGCGACGGTCGTGGTCGGTCCAACGGTGTAGCAGGAAACTCGGTCGGCTTGGTACGCCGCGTCGTGCCGACCTCATGAGCCACAGGCGGACGTCGTCTGAGTCGAGACGTGTTGAAGCCAGCCCCCCCCCCTCCCTCTCCCTTTAGCCAATGGCCATTAACTATATAGGTTAAAGGTTCCTATGCCTACCTAATCGTTATGCATAAGCCAATGCTTGACACGTTCGGCACAGTACGTGCGGATGCCATCCGCCGCCTTGGCTGGTCGGCATTCCCAACACAATGTTCATTCAGTGTCACGTTTCTGAATAAGGTCATGCACCACAGGGAAGGGTTTGCACATGAGCAGACCGCTTGCATTCATGTGCACCGTGTAGGTGTGTCACCGATCTGCACCCGCTCGACTCTCGAGGGAGGCTGGGGGAGGCCGGCAGGTATACCGGCATGACACCAAAGGGATGAGCAGGCGTGAGGATTGTCAACGTCGCTCGTCGCACTGCATGGAGGGAACGTGATGTAGGTAAAAGGGACGCACAGATAGCCCATGGGAAGAGAAACCAGCAGGCAGTGCCCACCCCTCGCGTCCATCACACAGGAAGGGTGGAAAGGGAGACCCCCTCGCCCGTGTGGTGGGCGGCCCGCCCCCGTCCCCATCCGGAAATTCCAGCACATCGCTCAACCACGGCGGTGTAGCTGTAGACAAGCTCAAATCACACCGCACCTTTTCTGCACTCGGGCGAGCGGGTTCCATGAGGGGTAGTTTGTAACATTCGGATCGTTGCTAAGCCTTGCACCACAATCAGATACCATAACCGCGATTGTACGGGCGGTTGAATTCGTCTCACTTTCCCGAGTCGGTGATCGCGAACATCTAGATCTCTATCACAGAAGGACAGCTACACAACCAAAGTGCCCGCTATATCCGAAGATAACGACTCAGGCGGTGCAGAAAACAACGTAACAGCTACCCGCAGACAACAGGAACACTTATTACACAGATAACATAGCACTGAGGCTTGTGAGAAGGGAGCGGAACATCACTAGACGACTGGATCTGACCGGGGGAGAAGTCCGAGCCAGCTTGGGTTCCTCCACACGTAAACGTTTTCACTCATGCCCTCTCGCGGAGAGCTTGAAGAATCCTGAAGCGGTGTGCGTCTTTAATTTCACACCGGTTCCCCTGGCGACTGCCTCTGTCCTTCCCAGGTCTTTCCTCAGTCCTTGTACGATAATAAATGGCTAACAAATGCAACCGCTCTTAGTCCCTGGCACCCACGAACTGATGCATGCACCCCCTGATCAGATCAGTGACGTGCTGTCCGGCGCGCAGTGCCAAAATCACAATCCCTGTGGGGCTGTGTTAAGTGTGTATTATCGACAGGCGACAGCGACTAATAGTTAATGTGCACTCGACCATGGCCCATGAAGCCATGCCGTTTTCCGACCTGTAGCGCTCCGCCAAAACTGCTGACCGCTGTTGGTTCACCGTAATCGGTTGAGCTCAGTGCGCTCATCCATGCAGTTGATTCTCACAGTCGGTGCACTGGTCTGCTTTCACGTCCGTCCACCCCTATCCCGGACCGTGACGATGGCACAAAGACAGCGTGGTTGTGAGCGTGAGCACTACCCCAGCTGTGCCTCACATGTGAGTTGTGGTCGTGGCGGACACCAATAGCGCCCAGTACCAGTTAGTTATACGCTCAAGGCTGGCTGGCGGAGACAGGCATTGATCTGTTCGAGTAAAATCGTGTGGTGCGATGCGTTCACTCACGGAGCCACGGGACGCGGGTGTCGCTCATCCGGCGCTGACCACCGGGCTGCATTAGAACACGTCATCTGTGGGAGGGGCGGCCGCTGGCCAGTCACGCCCCATGGCGGCAGGTGCACTGAACCGCCCTCACATCATACGGACAGGGCCACCCACTCCGCCCTGATGACCTCCGTGCCTGACCTCCGGCCCGCAGAGCGTGCTGAACCCACACAGACAGCAGAGGCACAGCTGCAGTCCTAAATAGGAAAGGGCCAAGCAGGGGCCAAGCACCGTGCCCACAAGAGACGGAACAATCGCCTACAAAATAGGGAACCATGGCCACCATCATTCCACAGACGGCTCAAGTACAGACAAACTGAACGTGTCATATGTCGGCAATAATCGTCCCTGTCGACAAGTCTCGCCCAGCAGACATTATGACATGGGTAACTTTTGGACACTCCACCTCCTACCGATTCCCATCGCCACCCACCGCGCAGGCTTAGCCCGTTTCAGCTGCCCTGGCTGGAGTAGGCAGCTGATCGGCACGTCCGCAGGCCGTATAAAACTGCCGAACGGGATCCCCGCAGTCCCAGTCATCGAAACACGAATATTTATGGTATAACGTCAGTCATTGTTTCTTCGCGTCCGGTTTGTAACTCGGGTAAATTAGAATGAAACCAGCTTTGTTCAGGCAATATCCGGGACAAACGCAATTTCAAACAGCATTGTATTATCAGCAATAACTGCCATCATTTATAAGGTAGATATAGACTTAAATCACGCCTCAATTCCCGGTGTGGGTATGCTTTTATAGGCAATCATATAAGCATAGTCAATGCAACGGTTGTAGCAGGGCACACATTCGATGATTCAGGAGCCTAGCATACTATATTTCATGATATTTCGAACTGATAAGGAAGTGCGTGGGTTCGGCTTATCACATATGACTGAACAGAAACTAAATTGACGGCGAATTACCAGAATATCGAAGGCGGTCCACACGTTAACCCCTACCCTGATGACATCCGGGGCCGATCCATCACCGACTGTCAGATGTCACCCAGCTGTCACACTGTCACAGTTCACACGGGCTGTCACTAACGTCAGCTGTGCAGCAGGGGCCGCCTGTCACGCTGTCAGTCGTCAGCCCCCTGTCCCAGCCGTCTGGGCAGACTCTCCTAGTCGACCTTACTAGCCATCCGGGATGCCAAACCAAGCCCTCGATTTTTCTTTGCTAGGAACGCGACTCTCCAGCGAGTGCTGCCCCGCCCCGCCCCTCCAGTTCCCTTCCGCCCCGCCCACGCGCCTAACACCTCCGGAGACTCGATCTCATCACAGGCCACTAACACCAGACCTCTCCGCTCCGCCACCCCTCCCCCTCCGACGGCCCTGCTGCAGCCACCATGCGCCGACATGTGTACAATCGCACACCGGTGCTGATGATTCACGTCAAGGGAATCCGCGGCACAGGCCGTCCGCAGGTAAATTGGCAGGCTGCTGGCGACCGGTCGCGGCGGTGTTAGAGGGCTGAGAGGCCCGACGGGAGCCTCGCAAATATGTGGACGAGTAGCGAGGTTAGAAGAGTGGTCAGACAAGTAGCGTTGTCCAGGAGACGGGATATTGACAAGAGCAGAGTCTTATTCTCGGCTTATAGGTAGGTATCGATTCGACGTATCGATCCGACTCCTTAGTGTGTATGTGTTTGTGTGTGTGGGGGGGGGGGGAGAGGGGGAAACAGGGCATCGCTGATGGCCAGTGCCCGGTTCGTCTGGACAGTTGGTGTTGTTGGTGGTGGTGGCTGGTGCCCGCTGCTGGTATCGGTGATCGGCGCCCGTTTGTCGGGGACTGCGCAGAGTGCCGCCACCGGCCTCCATCGACCGGTTCGTCCGGCGCTGAGTCATCCGATGGTGGCCGCGGACACATCGATAAAACACAGCGCCGCGGCCACATTCCGCCCCCGCAGTCCATAATGCAGTCCACAGCGCACTCCGCCGGACTGACCAAATTCTGTTCCCGTAGTCCGCATGGCGTAGTCCGCCGGACTGGTCACATTCTGCCCCTGCAGTCCACAGCGCAGTCCCGCCGGACTGGTCACCAGTCGCGTAACCACGAGTCTGAAGTTACTGGGGACCACATGGAAGGCCGCGAAGACCAAATATAATATTTCAGGATCAGCCTTCGCCCGAGTGTGTGGGGGGAGATGGTGGGGGGGGGGGCGTTTTTGGCCACACCTGCCATTTTTTTTGCGCGTGTAAGCACAACCGCGGCGCGCACCGACACAGGTAAACATGACACACTGAACCGGAAAATTGCACCTGTGACCCCTTCTATGCCTCTGAGATCATCTCAGGTCATGAAACATCTCCAACAGTTTTTTTACCATTACTTTAGGTAGAAACATGTTAGAGCGCAAACACCATGGATGTGTTCAACTCAACAATACCAATCGCATGACATGCAACATGACCTTTTCCTTCCATGCGTCTCGACGAGACCAACGCGATGCCGGTAAAATCAGCGCCATGCTATTTTTGAGTCAAAAGTTATGATACAAAAACCTTTCCCGCAAAACGCCAACCTGGAAGCTAAGTCATTGACCTTAGGTCAAAACTGAGAACATTGCTCAGAAAGGTCTTTGAAAAAGCTATCGAATGCGCTTTCCCGCAGCACTGCAGCTCTATTGGTTCCTGACGTATGCGCCAATTTGTGAAAAGTTGTCAAAATTGGGAATAAAAGTTTGTGAAAATTTTACCTTTGGTGACCTCCAGTGACCTGAGCGATGACGTGATCAAAAATGACATAGGGGAAAGTGGGTGTATTGCGCCCTCCTAACCAATTGCGCCCACCAACATTCCCACGGATTCAATGGCATGTTTAGAATTTTGTGTTCGAAAACATTATTTTCCCCACTGGATAGTTCCTTTTATGGCCCAAGCTCCCCGATGAAGCCAATCAGCACGGCTCATTACGTCATCAAAGATGTTACGACGTTTTCTTAGCTTTTTTGCAGTATTTTGAACCGTTGGCTATAAAAATGTGTGATATTTGTGTGATTTTCAGAGTGATATTTAGAACGAAAAACCCTTTTTTCATTATATTTCACTAAAACAGTTAACTTCCTTCAACATCTTTATGATAACTTCCACGCTTTTATTAAAAAGTACCTCAATTTTAATTGCGCCCATGGCAATTGCGCCAGGGGGCGCAAATAGAATAATGGTGTAGCTATTGTATCACGACAGCATGAATGCATCATAAACCCGCGCCCCGCTGGGGGGGGGGGGCAGAATCTGCCCCCCCCTCCCGTTTTTCGCCAATAACTTCTAAACGCGTTACGCCAGCGGCGTCAAACTTTCAGTACCTTATCATACATCAATTTGACACGTTCCCTGAAAATTTGAGCGAAACCCGTCGGAAAATTTTTGAGAAATTGACGTTTTAGTGACGTCATGTTCGCCATTTTCGCCTCAAAAACGGCAAAATTTCAAACGCCGCTAACATCTTCATTTTTAAAGGAATCAAGACGTAACAAAAAAGGTTATACGTGATTCTACTTTGTCTATCAAATGGCTATCTCGGTTTTTTGAAAATTTTGGATTTTGGCCAAAATTTTTCCAAAAAACTGACTTTTTTGGGAAAATATTTATAAAATCCAAAATTTTGAGTTTGTCGAAAAAACCGAAATATATGTCAAAGAAGTGGTCTATGTGCACCTACATACCAATTTTTAGAAGAATCGGTTCAAAAATGTGGGAGTTATTCAAAATTGTATGACGTCACGACACACAAATTTTTTGAAAAATGATTTTTTTTTGGAAGTTCTAGACCTCGTACGGAAACAAAAATAGCACCATTCGATTCGCCGTGAAAAACTGCATCGGATAGACACCTTTTTAGGCCTTAACAACCAACTTCAAAATTTGACCTCACTTGACCTGACCTTGACCTGACCTCGACCTGAAACTCATGCAGAGGTGGTCCATATCACTTATTGAGTGTGCCTATTGAATTCCATGAGTAAAATGACCCATAAAACATGTGTCGCACATGCCCTTTTCTATATTTTGTTTTTGGTGACCTGACCTGACCTGACCTGACCTTGACCTTGACCTTTGAATGACATTGTGTGCAACGAATATTGTCTTGGTAGTCTAAGAACACGTTTTGGGCAATCAGTCTCAGTCCATTCTTCGGCAACTACGGTGCAAGGCCGATACTGTAGAAACTTGCATTTTGTACCCTTGACCTGACCTTGACCTGACCTCTGACCTACTTAAGCAAAAAAATTTGGGCTCTTAAGATCCGCCTTGTTGAGAGCTTTCGATTGCCGTTTTCCCCGTCTTTCTACGACCATCGGTTCGGAAGTTAGACAGGGGGGGGCAGAATCTGCCCCCCCCCCCCCCCAGCAGGGCGCGTATGGCTGAATAGCCCAGCGGGGCGCGGGTTAACTGATTGCAATAAAGAAGGAGTTTAATGTCAGGCAGGGGAGCAACCCGCTGTCGTCAGTCCGCAAATTATTTCTCTCGTCAAACTTATAATGCAGCCAGCTGCCATTTAGGCTACGAACTTGTGGTGTAATTGACAAAATACGACATTTTCAACATGGACTCAGGCGTGAGAGGTGACAGCTATGATAAAAAAGTAGAAACTGATGTCATAAAGCTGTCGAAACAATAGAAATTATTAATTTTGAGAGAAACGATTGAAAATATAACCGTATAGGCGCATACGTTCACATATATCTCGTCGGTTACAGTAAACGTTTTCGTTGCACTTTTACTAGTGTACGAACAGATGTAAAGTTATCTACCTGGGCAAAAAAAACATCGCGATTTACACCTGCATTTATTATTTAACCAGCGTGAATAACATTATGAATGTTAAAGTGAGCCGCAATGACATTAGACTGCCGGGGTGTATGCATTCCGTCTCATTCGCTTAGCCATGTTAAAGTATAGGGCGCAATTGGCCGTTCTAATTGCGCCATCCCCCTGGCGCAATTTACAGCAGTTGTTGGCAAATGCGCCCTTTTACATGTTTCTGAAAAAGCAGCTGTCAGAAGCAAACGAAACATTCTTAATTGATCGGGAGGCTCTTAAATCGTAGCCAATGAGTTCCTCTTTGAAATGGTCACCAATGCATGCTTATATCTCTAGCGGTTTTCTTACAATTAGCGTTTTTCCTTAAGGTGGCGCAATTCACCCTCCTTCCCCTAGGTAATTCTGAAAGATACTGTAGCGAGCTATCTGCTGCTTCTTGCCGCGTCTTTCTAGCTTGCTTAGGTAATCTGGTGTGGCCAAAAAGCCCCCTCCCCCACCATGGCTAAGTTGGTTGAGAGGCCCACCCGGGCGTTGGCTAAACAAAACATCCAGTTTTGTTTTCCGTTGACTACATATTACTCTTCACGTCGATTTAGAGACAATATTTGGCTATTCAAGCAAATTGAGGTCGTCGGTTTTACTGGGGACGGTCCCCAGTAACCCAAAAGTTACTGGGGACCGGTCCCCAGTGTCCCCAGTGGTGGTTACGCGCCTGCTGGTCACTTCACATCTTGAACTGAGGCCGCACTTCCCCTGCCCTGAACAGCGCGCTTCTCCCCTCGTACTGCGCCGGTGACTGGTCGATGAGGTGGTGGCTCAGTGACAGTTGTCAGTGACCCCTGACTCTTGAGTTGATCAATCACTTCTAGCGATCTTATCATACGGTCATTTCCCCCTCCTCGCCACCCAACAAACTTGCTTGGAGCGTCCACCCATCGAAACGCTCCTACAGGCTCGCCAACGACTGCGGTCCTAATCTGACCAGTGAACAGTGCCCAGCAGACAGACCCGAATTCGTCCAGTCACTGAGGGCTGCAGACCAGTCTGTCAACCTACCCATTTACAGCGCCGCCCCAGCTGGGTAAATACCATAGCCCACTCTATGTTTGAACCATGGGCGCCGCCACCGGGGGGGACGGGGGGGGACGCGTCCCCCCCACTCTCAGAATGGAAGGGGGACGTCCCCCCCAAACTCATTACGGAGCGAGCGAAGCGAGGGTAGTCTTTCGTAGGTTAACGGAAATTTCTGAGTATGCCGTGGTCACGCTTTTGCTAGGCTTATATCTCAGCAACCACTTGACCGATTTACACGCGGTAATTTTTGTAGGGTAGCTTCATTCCTTCTACCAAGTATTGGACTATTCCCGATGCATGTGGGTGACCCCTTATGCACGTGCCACGTGCAAAACGAAGAGGTGTCACTTTTGTAACAATTTCAATATCTCGGCAACTACTGGGCCGATTGCGCTGAAAGTTGGCATGTAGGTAGGTATACCCACTAGGCAATGCATATCCATGTGCCACAGTTGGGGTGCTGCTGCACGTGCGCACATGCAGGGGTCGATTCCAGATCTCGAGAACGGCTGAGCCGATTGTGCTGAAATCTGATACATGGTTAGGGACCGGTTAGTAGGGTGCCGTGCAAAAGTCAGTTGGGACCCATTTTGCACGTGCGCACGTGCAGGGTGCCGCTTCCAGATCTCGAGAACGGCTAGGTCGATTGCGCTCAAATTTGGCACATCGTTAGGGACCGGTTAGAAGGGTGCAGTGCACAAGTTAGTTGGATGTATCCCCTCGCAATTTCGCACGTGCAAGGCCCACCCCACCCTCTCGCTCGCTCCGTTGGTCGCCCCAAAAGGCTAGTTGTTATCCTACTCGAAATTTGATTAGGCCCTTCGGTCCAATGAGACCATTTCAAAGCCGCAAGTATGAAAGAATTAGTGGGAGACATTAGTCGGGGCAGCCACCCCAGTGAGCCACTTGGGATGAACCCGACCAATTGAACAGGCAGCCCAGCCCACTGGCACTCATTGCACCCGGCAAAGGACTTTAGCTCCAGTGGAGCCATTCCCGCATGGGTTAGAGTTGTCCGTCCAGCCCGGAGCAGGGGGTTGCGGCGTGAAGAAGGATTTGACTGTCTTGAGGATGGAAGAGATGGAACGGCCGGTGCCGAATCTGAGAGGGTCCAGGAGGTTTAGATACTCAGTATATGGGGCGTGGGCCTACATGCATTGGTCTGACCCCTGCCATCTCGGCCAACAAAATCTCCAGCTCTTATCCGACCTGTCATCGCGGAACTGCCGATTTTTGATATCGTGATCAACGTGTGTCGTATAACACGACTGGCCGAACACGGGCCTAATATATTTCGTCTAACCAGCCAAGAGCATGACTCTACCCCAATCCGACCTCGAAGTCAAAATCCGAACATTTTCGAAGACTTCAACTCCGACTCTGGCCAAAACTGGCCAAAACAATCAACTCCGACTGATTCCGGCTCCGACCCCACACTTCTGCAGTCACGCTACACTAAATTTCCAGCTTCTAAGAAATAAGCTATACGGTTGACAGGACCACAAAACTTTGAGGCGACTTGACTACTTGACTTGGTTTTCCTGACCTAAGGTTTTCTGGTATCAAGCTTGTTACACGGGCTGCAAAATTCGTATTTTGGAGCAGTTTTGCCTTATGTTTTTTTTTTGCCAATTTTCGCGGCGCTTCGCGCCGATTCTTGCACAAACCAAAAAGAGAGATTTGTGACTATACAATGCCCCCTCCCCCACGCGGGTATGCAATATGCATTACCTATGCAATATGCATTATCGATCATATTAGTGGCATACATCAGCAATTATACCGTGATAGAACACGAGGCTTTGCCGTGTCAAACTGAATCGGACATCAGATGTGTAAGGGTATAGGTACTCGGTGGGAATGCGGTCTATAGCCATAACTTTAAGGAAATACCTAGGGGAAGGAGGGTGAATTGCGCCACCTTAAGGAAAAACGCTAATTGTAAGAAAACCGCTGGAGATATAAGCATGCATTGGTGACCATTTCAAAGAGGAACTCATTGGCTACGATTTAAGAGCCTCCCGATCAATTAATAATGTTTCGTTTGCTTCTGACAGCTGTTTTTCAGAAACATGTAAAAGGGCGCATTTGCCAACAACTGCTGTAAATTGCGCCAGGGGGATGGCGCAATTAGAACCCAATTGCGCCCTATACTTTAACATGGCGAAGCGAATGAGACGGAATGCATACACCCCGGCAGTCTAATGTCATTGCGGCTTACTTTAACATTCATAATGTTATTCACGCTGGTTATATACAATACTGAACGAGGCCGGTGTAAATAAATTTTCAAGACCGAGGTCCTTACTGAATTTTTGAACGAGGCCGAAGGCCGAGTTCAAAAATCAGTAAGGACTGAGGTCTTGAAAATTTATCACCGGCCGAGTTTGGTATGTATTTTACTGTATGCCAACGATAAAATAATTGTCTAGACCGAAGCTCTTAGCCATTTTTTGAACGAGGCCATCCCAAAATGTTGACTTGGTAATTCGTTTTTGACCGTGGTCACTTTGCTTACACCAGTTATTACCACACCCCTCAGGCTAATGTATTTGAATAGGCCAGGCATACAGTAAAATAATAAATGTAGGTGTAAATCGCGATGTTTTTTGCCCAGGTAGATAACTTTACATGTGTTCGTACGCTTGTAAAAGTGCAACGAAAACGTTTACTGTAACCGACTAGATATATGTGAACGTATGCGCCTATACGGTTACATTTTCAATCGTTTCTCTCAAAATTAATAATTTTTATTGTTTCGACAGCTTTATGACATCAGTTTTTACTTTTTTATCATAGCTGTCACCCCTCACGCCTGAGTCCATGTTGAAAATGTCGTATTTTGTCAATTACACCACAAGTTCGTAGCCTAAATGGCAGCTGCATTATAAGTTTGACGAGAGAAATAATTTGCGGACTGACGACAGCGGGTTGCTCCCCTGCCTGACATTAAACTCTTTCTTTATTGCAATCAGTTAATGATGCATTCATGCTGTCGTGATATACAATAGCTACACCATTATTCTATTTGCGCCCCCGTGGCGCAATTGCCATGGGCGCAATTAAAATTGAGGTACTTTTTGATAAAAGCGTGGAAGTTATCATACAGATGTTGAAGGAAGTTAACTGTTTTAGTGAAATATAATGAAAAAAGAGTTTTTCTTTCTAAATATCACTCTGGAAAGCACACAAATATCACACATTTTTATAGCAAACGGTTCAAAATGCTGCAAAAAAGCTAAGAAAACGCCGTAACATCTTTGACGGCGTAATGAGCCTTGCTGATTGGCTTCATCGGGGAGCTTGGGCCATAAAAGGAACTATCCAGTGGGGGAAATAATGTTTTCGAACACAAAATTCAAAACATGCCATTGAATCCGTGGGAATGTTGGTGGGCGCAATTGGTTAGGAGGGCGCAATACACCCACTTTCCCTTCCCCTAAACCTAAACTACTTTCCTCAAACCAGTTGTTTTGCTACAGTTTTATGAGTTTTTAAACTTAAAATGGTCAGGAAATAATGAATATTTGCAAAAGGATTTTATATTTATTTTTACATTTCTATTTTCCATCTTTCGTAGAGGCTATATACTTACCTATATTGCAGCGGAAACTGATTACGCGTTGACCAAGCATAGCACGTAATTCAAACCAGCTGAATGCTGATTGGCTAGCATTTTTCCGTAAGGGAATCGATTCCTCGGTAAGAGAATGACAAAGTGTAATCTATGGGAATGACTTCAGTCTTCAAACCTAAAATCGAAACCGATATATTTGGCTAGTTGATCGTTGGGTCATAAAAGCTCCTATTTGTTCTCGTCTCAGCTCAAGCTACAAAACTGTTACTTCAGTTCAAAACCCTATGTTAAAAGTGGCATATTTGCTTTAAACGTTGAATGCATCCGACCGAAAAAGCCACGGTAAGAATGTCTACTTTTGGGTTTTCAGTCGGTCAGTCCGTCCCCCCCAGTCAAAAATCCGTGGCGGCGCCCCTGGTTTGAACATGATGTAAGCTTGGGTAATCCTATTTCACTCGAAATGGCTCGCTTTAAACAGAATAAGAGCAGCGGCTTAGCTGGTTTTTAACCAGAGCGATATCAGTACAAACCTACCAGGACAGCTGATTTATGTAATTTGTAAGGAAACAACACGACGAGACCTAAACCGTCCTTAGTTTTTAACGCGTAATATGCAAAATTGATGCATAACATGTTGCTTCACACAATTTTTACGACCTTTTTCTTACATCAACAAATCATTTTTTATCTTCGCAGCGTCAGTCAAGCAAAAGTAGTTGTAAGCTGGTTGTAACAGTGTGAATGTCGCGCCTTTTCAGGGTCTCATACAAAATTTAAATTTATGCAAGTGATGTCCATGAAGCTATAAATCCAGGATGGAACTTGAAGGTGCGCCTCGCATTACATCGCCAATTCCGCGTGGGCGATAGTTGAGAAGCGGGCGATATAAACACTTAGCATCCATGTCCCAGGACCATGTAAGCCTTCGACATAAACACGCAGGAATCAGTATGACTCACAGACGGAAGGCGTCTGTATAGCCCTACTTTCCTACGTTTTTGCAAGCCGTTTAGTACAGGTAAGTAGATGCCGACATATAAGTCGGGAGCTGAGCCGCGGAGGTCGGGAGTCGCGGGGCAGCACGGAGCGATAACTGTATATGTGTGGCGGCATGTCGGGTGAGTCATAATACCCGCTGACGGCTCCCTTCTAAAGCCGCGACAGCACGTGATGGCTGACCTTTGGCCTCGGCCGGGCCGGGAGCGCCACAGGTGGCATGTGACCGTGCCGGCAGAGCTGACCATGACAGCGGCAGTGACACCATGCGATAAACATGGAATGGACCATGTCCAACGAATGACATTTACCACCTTCTATTCTTACTCTTTCATGGGATCTGCAACGTATATTGGTCCTACGACCTCTGAGACTCCCATGGGCATTGACACATATGACCCTTTGGGGTCGTGCATGGAAGTTTCACCGTCCATCTGGGCATGGCCGACTGAGGACTCCGAGAGTCGTGAAAATGCACGTGCTGGGTCGAGAGAATAGCCAGCGCACTGCTCGTATACCCGTCATATATGTACTAACCGTCACGTGTGCGCACATGCTGAACAGGACACTGACCAAACGTTCATCAGTCCCGTATGCGTCAGCAATCGTCGAGAAAATCGCACGTGACCCGACCGCTGTCCACCGACCAGACAAAATGGACGAGAAAGAGCGGTTGCAGAGAAAAGGGGCTGGGTCACCATGAACTTCAACCGTAAACGTGCCAGGTGCCTTACATTGCAGGGGTCTGCAGGGTCACAGAGTTCAGCACCCCTGACCCGGACCCACCTCAGGGGTCACAGCCCTACGTCCCCGCAGGCTCTCAGGCGCTCGAAAATGGCGGACAACAAACGAGGTAGGTGGACCGTTGCAGGATGAGACGTTGTAAACGGGGCATGCAACATTATTGCAGCAAAACGTCATTCCCCCTCACAAGTCTAACAAAATTCTTGCTTACAAAGTAGGCTACACTGTAAAAAATATTGACTAGCCCCTCGTCAAATGATTCTCAACGCTAAATGTCGGGGGTACAGACTAGTTTTGCATCCTACTTTTGACACACGCTGCGAGCCCCTGGCTTGTTTTGTGTTCGTCAGATGACAGTTACCAGGTGTCGGTTAGTTTTTACCACGTCCCAAAAATAGCTGGAGCGTTTCTGCCTTGTTTTGGAAGCAGGTCCTCGTTAATGCTGTGTATGATAACAAAGTACCTAGTAACAATAATAACGAAAAACAATGTCAAAACGAGGGTGGCTTGTTTAGTGACGATGCTCAAAAGAGGCATCGTCTTGTTCCTACTTAACGAATGCAGCTCAAACTAGGTCAAAACTAACGTATTGCTCAACCCATAGTCAGATGACCAGCAGATCCTACGCCGCCCAATCCAGTCATCGAATTTGCCAGCGAATTCGTTTGAAGACCATCATATTATTAAATATCGGTGGTCTTCAAACGAAATCCCTTACCAGTTTGATGACGAATTCATCCGGCCCATTCCAAAAACGCTCAAGATAAAATGAAAGTGTATTTCTGAAATAATGTGCTTTCTTGCAATGCACCTTTCGTATATCAAGCGAACCTTTCACTTCCAGCGCCCGTTTACAGTTATCAATCGAATCAGAAGCATGCACATACCTATCGATACATCTGAACCTAAGAACACAGAAGACATTTTGTAGAGTACCTGTCTGAGCCTATGCAGTGGAGCCCGTGAGCCGCCCAACCGCAGCTGCCTCATGAACTTGATGATAGGTCTGAACCTCAGATTGGCCAGAGCTTGGCCGTCAATAACCAGCTTATTTATATCCACAGTTGTAGTGACTTAGGGTTTGGAATTTGCCAAACCTAAGTTTTGATTACCAAGAGAAGTTTTGCTTCTTGCACTTGCCTTTTCTTCATAACTTTGGCGGAAATCGTCGTAGTGAAACTTCAGTGTTCCGTTAGCTGTCGGTTCTTGAGAGAGTTGGCCAGGCCGGACACCGCGGGGGCGGCTCCACAACTTTCGAAAAATTAAACCTAAGTCCTATTGCACTGCATGGAGAGCAATTCATTTAAAATCGCTCTTGTTCCCCCCCCCCCCCTCGACAACTTTGCAAACGTCTCTGCGCAATTTGGTTGAGAATAATGGCTTATGGCAAGTTATTGAACCAGAACGTCGATCACTGCAGGTCATATATCGGCAAGCAATTCTTCATAACTAGACACTGCTCAAATGGAAACGATACAGGTTTGCCCAGTGATAAACACTCGCACTGCACAGACGCGCACACCCCCGACCGAACGCGGCACGGCACAGCGCAACTGGCGCCGGGAAGCCGGGAACGCATTAAGTGAAGGATTCACAGGTGCGCAACTTTATTGCGAACAATAAAAAACCTACCGCAAACGATTAAAAAAAAGCTTTAGGGCAATCGGAAATACAAATGTATTGACTTATAGAAATAAAATTGTCATTCACCTTCCAAATAGCCTAACAATTTATTTGCCGTAAAAAGTGTCTGGAAATGGAAAGGTGCAAACATGATTCAGCAAGTAGGGAAACGCAGCAGCTACCTGGCGAATAATCTCAGGCTGGTTTAGTGACGAGTGCATTGCTACGGCTTGTTCCTCACCCTTCACAGATTACTATGACAAAACTACCCCTAGTATTTTGATCATCCTGAGCCTGGCTTTCACCTAATAATTTGATGAGGGTCTTCCTCGTTTCGGATTGAGGCGAAAACAAACGTCAGACAACCTTGATAGTTAATTCAGCACTTCAAAACAAAGGTACACCTAGGGTATCATTACAATACCGGATCATAACGATCTGGATAGTTCTCAGCCTGTAAGCTAACTAAGCGGTAACTAGTCAAGTGGTAGGTACCGGAAGCATTGACAACCTGGTGACTGTTTCGAGACCCTTGTTTTGACACATAGCTCGTCAATATTTTTTACAGTGTATCAATCACCATAATGAGACGGTGAACGCCTCCACACCTTAATGAAGTGTGTTCGCTTTATGAAAGATCCATCGAACATCTCAAAACCCATGTCACGACCAAATAAGAGTCTGCCTCACCCATGAATAACAAGTTCACATTTGTTTGTGAACTTATGTGTACCAATGGCTCACGACACAGCATGTTTAGCTGCGATTGAGGATGCCTGGTCAGCATCTCAAACTGGAGAGCGCCTCGTCAGGCCCCGTGTCCGTGACGGCGCATACCAACAGAGACACTCCCAGACGTGTTGGTCCCCTCCCTCTCCCCCAGCGACCTCGAGCCGACGGCACGGAGCGGCGGCACACCTCTGGGCTGGCCAGGATGCAGCTGGGCAGAGACCGTGACCTCAGCTGACCTGAGTGACGAGAGAAACAGGTGTGTGGCGCTGAGCTGAATACCAAAGCGGAACCGATCACCAGCAAAGTGATAAGTACCGACCAATACCTAGACGGTACCGATTAATTCCAGGACGGTCCCCAACGATATCGAGGTGACATGAACACCGGACTGACTGATAGGTATACCCTGACGTTTTGCTAGTTGGGCTGGTAAACAGTATCTACTGACGTCTGGCATCACTCAAAATCCAGAAAACAGGATCCCACTGCAGAAGTGGATTACCTAGGTGTAAACACAAGTACGATCACACAAATACTGTAAAAGGTTAGCCCCATATTCAAAAGGGTGGAGAGGGCTAGTAAAATTGAGGGGTAGGGCTAGTAAAATTGAGTTTATATGACTCGACTAGTCTGACGTCGACTTGCCGACAACCGATGCCTGCAGGTACCGGTCGTCGGCAAGTCGACCAGTAGCGACAGCCAGTACCTACAGACTGAGCCTTTCTACAGAAAGGCTGACTTCATCTAGATCTCGTTCAATTACTCATGCCCATAAAATTACGTCAGCTTTCTGAGCCTTCATTTGACCTCATGACTGCGTCAAAAGTAATGCGACTTTCACCATCCTTCGCGCTGTGATTCCGTGTAAGTCAAATTGAATGGCGCTGTGTGGGAAGGGAAGCCCGACCAGCGTCGCCCGGCTGCACCCGTTGAGGCCCCTCAGCGTGTCGGAACTGTGACTCACCGGCCGCACTACCCAACCAGGTGAGATTCTTACGTGAGGTGAAGTGAGATCCGTCTGCGACATCGTCTGAGCGCTATGGTCGGCCAGGAGTATAAAAGGTGGAACGGCTTATCACGGCTCGGCCGGGCTGCCGTGAAGTGGCGGTGCAGTGGCACTCGGACGGGTCAACAAAGGTCGCAGGGAGGTCACAGGCTGGCCTATCTGGCCGAGGAAATGGAAGTGCTACGGCCCGCCCAGCGTGTGGTGCCACAGAAGCCTGTAGGCTACCAAAGTTCTCCGTCTATAGGCACAGCTGTCCATAGTCGCGTCGCCTATCCGTCCCGACGAAACCGTCCCTGTTCATCCGTCCGCCTCGCCTCCGTGCGGACAGTTCGGGCCGTCCAGTGTCCGCCGTCTCCAGCCGGGACAGTCTCCGTCCCGGTGCGCCGCTGTCTGACCTTGACTGCGCGGCGTGAGGTGCGGCACCTCCCGGCTCAGGCTCCGTCGGCGCCGGTACAGGACACGCGCGACGACTGAGGTGCGGCCGATAGCACATCGCGGCGGAAACCAGCGACAGAGTTCGGACTTCGGAGTGAGATGGGCGGCTCCAGCATCACTGCCGGTGCAAGCTACCAGGTAAGATAGAGGTTGATCGTTAATCATTCACGGCAATGTGAAGTCGTGAGCTGCCCTGCAGAGTGCAGTGTCATCAATTTTCTTCTTATCTTCATCCATATGCATCAGCATAGCTGTCTTATGCATAGAGACCGACGGACGAAGACCTTGAACGACGTCTCTCGAACACGCAGCCTTGACCGGTACAGCTTTGAGCTTTGCCGCTGTAGTTTTAGGGCCTTGGGTGCAGCAAACATCGCACTTCAAGCGCTGCGCAGCTGGTTCGGCCGTCTGTCCGACATCCGGCCCTTTACATGGACGTGCAAGTCGTACTGTCGGGGCACGGCCCGGTCCGGCGGACGTGCATATCTGAGGACGTAAGTTCAAATACCGAGTTATGTTTGGCGTTATAGCTCAGAAAGGGTAGCTCGCCACCGCCGAGAGACTGTGTGTATACTTATCGAATCACCACTGGTGGTGCCAAGGGTCGGAGCCGTCCGCCCGTCCGCACCCTCTTCACCAGAAGCAAGACCCTATATACCAGAAGGGAAGGTGTTTGCCTGTCGACAGCGACACAGTCAACGCACGTGGTCGAGGATCGATATGCACCTGTGGTGGCGTGCGGGGAGGGTGGCACGTGCCCTTACAGCTCGGCGCTACTCATCCAGTATCGAGCGGGCCGTTAAAAATTCACCTGTCGTAAAGGTCTAAGCCGTTCGATGGAGGTGGGAGGGAGGGGGAGGCATATTGAGGACAGGTCGGGGCGGAAGCACCGAGCAGAGCTCGGGCGTATCAAGAGTTAGCCAGGAGACAGGAGAGTATGAGAAACTGTAAACAGGCCAGCACACCGTTTGTGGACGTATCAGGCGCCCAGACTCGATAATCGTCCCTCGGTAAAGCATTTCAATGGCCTCGCTGCAGTGAGTAGTCCCGTCACGAAATCACGGTCGAAAGGGGTCAGTGACCCAGCCAGTAGTTCAGCAACTCATGTCAGAGGCCGCCCCCGGTCCATTCGACGTTATGACACCGACGGAGCGAACCGCCATCACACTCCCGCGGCAGTGAATCATACATGGGACGGTTACACGAAATGCCGCCGTAACACATACTAACAGTTCTCCCTGTCATCACACTGCGGGGTCTTTGTGCGCTAGATTGTATGTGTGTATGTTCGCTTCGCTTGCAGCACCGGCAACCCATTAGCGGATTTCTAGAATGGAAGGGACAACAGACATCGGTGACTTGGCATGCGTCGATAACTCGGTGACCCCAAACCTGAAAGTGCGCGTCCAATGGATACATCTGGCCTCTGGGTCACACTCACACTAACACTACGACAGTGCATACATCGAAACACGTGACAGCACCAAATCGAGTGCCAGGTGACACAAAAAGGCAAAGGAAGTAGCAAACAGGTGCGGGGGGACAGCCATGGGGCAGGAGTGGGCGCGAGTCGTGCAAGTAGACGGTGGCAGGTGATTCAACGGACAAGTGAGAGGACAGTAATGCATAAGAATGAAGACATGGAATAACAGCAGGAAGGGCTAAGACACAGGGTAGCAGAGGCACGAGCATTGAAAGATAATGGACAGCCAGGCTGCAGGATATCACAGTCGTCAGAAGCCTACCTTGGCAGCTGGTCTCACACCGGTCCCGGCCGTAGTTTTTCGTGCCCGGGTGGCAGATATCGTAGCACGCCTCGCACGTGCCCGTGGCGGGCGAACAGTACTGGTGCAGGCTGCACGTGTGGTCGGTGCCACAGCGCAGCGGCTCGGCCCGCAGACCGGCCAGCGCCGGCGCGGCCGCCGTCGCCGCCGCCACCACCGCACGCACAGGCCGGCCCATAGGCATCACGGGGCACTCACAGCTTCACGGACACAGGTCAGGTCACTGGCGCCGACCTCGGCACCACAGCGTCAGGTCAGGTCACAGGCGCCGACCTCCGCGTCAGGTCAGGTCACAGGCGCCGACCTCGGCGTCCGGTCAGGACAATGACGATCCCAGGTCACCGGTCAGGTCACTGGCGGTACCAGGTCGGCCGTTCGGGTCGCTGGCGGTACCAGGTCACCGTTCAGCTCAGTGACGATGCAAGGTCGGCCGTTCGGGTCGCTGGCGCCTGGAGGTACCAGGTCACCGTTCAGCTCAGTGACGATCCCAGGTCACCACTCGCCACTCGCCGTTCCGACTCGCCGGCGCTCCCCCGTCCACCCACTACCTCGCTCTGTCTCAGTCTGCGCCGCCACCGCCGCTTTCCCATACCGGAATGTGCGGCCGCCGACGGCAATTCCCGGAACCGGCGTGACGTAGCGGCCCGGCCAGGTAGCTCCGCCCACCAGGTGAGCCGCGTGCAACAAGGACACCTGGGTGGTGACCCACGCCGCGGCGCAGGCCCTTCTGACCGCCGACCGGCTGCTCTACCTGAATGGCGTACCTGCGTGAAGGTACTGAGATTCGAGGAAGCTCACCCGCTGAGGGAACGAGAAGAGAGGAAGCAGACTGAATGGGCAAGTTCCAGTCCAGTCTGGTCTTGGAAAGTCGATGACGCCAGTGTAATATGTAAGGGGGAGAGGGTAAAACAGCGTCCGCGTCATCGACTCGCAGGGGGCGAGTAATCTTGCGTGCCATCAGTGGAGAAGAGATCCACGCATAATGCTCGTTCAAGGGCAGCGAGGGCGTTTGAACTACACCAGTTTACATACCAGGGTCGTTTGGTGACAAGGACGGCGCGGGCGGACCAACTAAACATCCAGATAACGGTGTCTCGTTGAGCGGTGCCACGCTACCGCTCAGTTACCAGCATAAACACAGAAGAGCCGAAATACTACGTCGTCACAACGCCTGCAGAGTGCCGAGAGCCGCAATTCGGGACGGACTCATACGACCGTGGAATAGTTCTTTTCGCGAGTGTTGACCACCATTGAGCAGTGTCACTGCCAGTGAGCACGATTTGTTGAATTTCTGCTCAGGTAGTTTAGTGACATCAGTGTCAATTACGGTGTGATATCGAATGCCACGACCGCCAACTCGCTCTTTCACGGCACACAGCGAACAACACGGCGCATTATATTTACCCGTGAACATCCCAAGTTCAGCCCGGCGAGACGCTAGTAAGACTTCTAAAAAGGAAACTCGGTTCCGCACGGCGCGGCGCGTGTCAGTTCGTTAGTGCAATCACCGCAGTCCAGAGCCACCTATGAGCGGGGTGCCACACCACAGAGCACAGACACCTGGCGGCCAGCGCCGCACCTGTCGGTGGTAGCGGTACCACTCCCATCCACCCTCTGCACAGCGTCACCAGACACCCAGCGCCCTCCGACAGACCCCATCCCACCGCCCACACGCCCGTCACCCACTCAGACCGACACACGCACACACAGACACGTCCCTCGTTCACGCGCCGGCTCAGCCCGGTCAGCGTCACTCGCGTCCGTCTCACTGGCCCGCCGCGGCCGGCGCCGTCCGTCACTCGCAGCCGTGGCCACACACGCAGTCGGAATCAGTCGTGTATTCGCCGTCCAGTCACAGTGTGTCGAGTTGCACCGGGGACGCCGGTCCGGCCGCCCAGGGAATGTCACTGCACGCACGGCCCACTGTCCGTCCGCCCGCTCCGCTCCTCCGCCGCTCTGCCTCCTGCCGCAGTCCTCTGCTGGTCTTCAGCTCAGCTGCGAACGCATGGCCCCCTGGTTAGCTGGCGAAGGGTGGGATACTGCTAGCAGGGCCGATTTTGGGTAGGGTTCACACCAAATGCAGACTTAACAAGGTCAGGAATCAGGCCGAGTTCACAACTAGCTGCAGTAGAAGGGACACACAGGTTTTACTATAATGCAGCTCACAACCGAGACAAAACGTTGAAACAGTTTCATGCCCGTTGTAAACTAGGGGGTACCACAGTCCTTCATTAATCTAAGCACAGGACAGCACGTGTCTATGTATGTCCAATCGAGACTTCTGCAAGTGTTGGCAGGACGGGTAGCCACCCGTTGAGAAATAAGCATTATGTGTCCTTGTAAAAGTTTCCACATAGAAACGCCGCCCAACATAGACAAATGACAATTACCTTTTTTATAGACTGGTAGAAACATAGTCCGAGCCTATCTACAATGGTGTCTCGCTTCTGAAAGTTGAAAGTTATTGTACGCCAAAAAATAAAACTGGACATTTCTAAGTTCTAGAAGCAGCATCGTACTATCTCAGCAGTATGAAGTACAGTCCAGTGCTGCACCCCTCGCCGCTGCAAGAGGAGTGTGGATCGCAGTCTGTGTGGTGGCGTCACCACCAACACCCCGACACCTGAGCCCCAACAGCAACAACAACCGGCATCAAAATGGAATCCTGTATTAACTGCCAACTGCACAAAGCAAAACATGATTTCAGAATTTCAGCCACCACGTCATAATCGCGTGTTGGGGTCGAACTTGTGTCAGGTTTGAATCAGATCCATGAGCGCGCGGGCGCGACGCCGGACCCGGGACCGTGGCAAACTCAGTCAGACCAGGCGGCGCCAATAACCCTATAAAAATCACACGCCAATAAAACTACAATGGAACGACCCAACTGTACACAGGGCGTAAAAAATAATTTTTTCAGGGAGCTGGGTCCTGGGCCGTCTGCGCGCGGGCCGGAGCCGGCCGGCCCCTACTGGAGGGGCGCACAGGACGTGTCGCCTAGGTCGGAATCGTCGGTCGGCGGTGGCCAGCGCGCTGCTCTAACCGGCTGGAGCCGCGCCGTCCCACACAACAACTAACAGGCCGGCCGCGGGCCAGGAATGAGAGAGAGAGAGAGAGAGAGGAGAGAGAAGCGCTGTCCACGGCGCCGCGCGCGCGGGCGGCCGCGCGGCAGCTCCCGACCGCCGGCAAGGCACATGGACCGCCGGCAAGGCACATGGACCGCCGCACCCGCATAGGCTCGCCACCGGTCATCACAGCGTCCCTGGCCGGCCGGCCGTCTGCCCGTCTGTGGCTGTGACTCGCTCCCCGGGTGTCAGTCTGTGTCTGTGTCTGTGAGTCGATGTCAGAGCGACCAGAGCCCCGCTCCGCTGGCACCACCCAGCCGCGCACACCTTAAGCGTTGGTGTTGACTTTGCTGGCGATAATAACCTCTTCGGAGCAGGCCTTCAATACGGTACACTGTGAACAGACAAAAGGCGGGCTGTCAGTCATCAGCGAAACTCCACAGGCCGACACGCTCAGTACGCTCACCAGAAAACTTAACTAAAAAATGTCCGATTAATGAGCCACAATGAATTTAGATACGGTTAATCATCATGGACCATAACGTTGCAAAACTACACAAAGCTCACATACTAGTACATATTCTGCACATATCAGTGTTTGCGAAAATACACTTTAGGTGGAGACTTCCACTGGCGTCCAACTGGCGTCCAACTGAGCAGACGTCCAAGTTGGCGTCTAACTTGGCGCCTAGCTTGGAAGTTTCCGTCCAACGGTTATACGCCAAGCTAGACGCCAACTTGGACGTCCGCTCAGTCAGACGCCAGCTGGACGCCAGTGGAAGTCTCCACCCAATGGGTTGATGATAATTGTCAATGCAGTGCAGTCTCTAAGCACTGAGACATTGCCACGTGAACTGGTCTTTACGCCACCGGCAGCATACTGACCAGCATCTCTTTGCCGTCGTCGAAGTCCTTCTGGATCTGCTGTCCGAGGGTGCCCTCGGGCAGGCGCAGGTCACCGCGTGTCTCACCCTTGTCGTCCATCAGAGTGCAGAAGCCGTCATCGATATCGATCAGCTGTGGAGAAGGGGGACACGGTCAGACGGCTCGGGGCGGCAGAGCTGGTCATGGAGCGAGGGTGCAGCGGAGCACTCCATCAAGTGTCACTCTAAAACGCAGTGATCATTCTAGGAAGTAAACAATGCCGATTTTAAGGTTAAACAAGCCACCTGACTATCCAGAAGAGCGGCACTTCCTAAAATCTTCATGACAACTTCATGACAATGGCCGATATTTGCAAGACATGCTAGCAAAATGTTTCAAACTATTTCGTTCATTCATTGCGGCTGGAAGTGCAATCAATATAGGTAAAATCAATATAGGATGATCACTGACCACTTATGACAAGGTCATGACCGTCAACTAAACATGAGCAGTTTGTATTTCGTTTTTCTAAACATCCCTTTCTGCAGGATTTCGGAGTCGTAGCAACGAGCCAGGAGTCGACCGTCCAAGCTGCCTGGACTCCGACTCCGGGAATGTGTATTAGAATAGTGTGGCTTGCCCATGAGACTGGTTGGTACAAACTTAAACAAATAGCATAGCTAGAGTTAATCAATTTCAAGTATATTTTGCACCAGATTGGTGTGGTAGGTCGAAGATAGACTTCGACCTTATGTCATAATTTGGTCCCCGTCCTAGGGGACTGAGCACAATTTGGACCCCTCGAACCGATCCACTGAGAAAGTATTGCATGGCTTCCTCCTCCACACCGGCGTAGGTTAGGATCACGTCCAATAGGTCATGACAGTGCATTGACCCGGAGTGGAGTCGGAGTCTGAGCCGGTCAAAAGCCCGGAATCGGAGTCGCAACAGGAATCTTACCACGCGACAGGAGCCTAAACACTGCCTTTCCGTCCCATTTCGCATGGCTAGAACCAAAGACCGAAAATGGGGAACAAAGACACGGCGTTAAGGCACCGACCTAAGTCTTGAGAGCACGATTTGACCTCTAACAATTTTTACAGCTGAACAAGGCAGCAACCAACCGGCACAGCCTTCTCCGCTCAGATGGATTTGCTCCCGGCTACATCTATCGCCGGCAACTTAGGACACGTCCATGCTGTCCACATGTATAGCACCAGGTATTTCAGGCCGTACCTGCTACCACAATCTATCACCAATGCAGCCAATCCGTTCCTGGACCACCCCCGGATGTGCGCGAGGAGCAGTACGGCTACCTCGACCAGTCCGCAAGCCTCCCACCACTGAATCCAGTCTACATTCACATTATCGGCGGCCGGCGCATACAGAATGCAAATCGGCTCAGCACGGACACTGACAGCAAGCCGTCCACCCGGGTACCGCTACGGGGCACGTGACGAAGAACCTGCGGCACCGCTCTGGCTGCGATCAGAGATGCACTTTGTCCCAGTACCTAGCTAGTGAAGACTCGTGTCTTTTGTTAAACCACCGCGACACAGTTATCGATTGATTACAAAGATGGCCAGAGTCAATGTGGTGACCAGCCATCAGCACCAACCACCCACTCGTGCCTGAGTATCGTATGCACGGCAATATAATGCTGTCCTTTTAGGAATTGCTGTAGGGCGCCCTTGAAATCTATCCCATTACTTGGTCTATGGGTCAAGCCACATGCTGAAACTATAGGTATTTACCAGCTAACTGACGAAAAATGTCTTAAAAATAGCACCTCTCAGTTCACACTTAAAAATTTAAGCATTCCATATTACATTAGGCAGAGCCTTTCACTGGGCCACCCAAAACTAAAATCTGCAATTTCAGATAGGTGAGCTTATCAGCAGCCAGTCACTTGCCTGCAGGTCAGTACGCTTGACGACCGGCACGTCCATGTTGTGGGTGGAAGGACAGATATCCTCGTTCTTCTTGCCGGTGAAGATGTCCAGTCCGACCATGTGGACCTTGGCGTGGCCGTGCTTGCCCGTCTTGGAGGTGGACATCTCGACGATCTTGCACGGGCGGCCCTTCAGCATGACGAAGCCGTTCTTGCGCAGCGCAGAGCACTGCATGGGGTACGTCGTGGACGCACCCGAGTCTCCCTGGCCCTCAAACTCATTATCAAGCTCAATTTCGGCCATTTTGGCGGGAGATTCTGAAAAGAAAATATCGTTCATGTCACAAACAACGATACACGCTAATAAAAGGAGGACAATTACTTTGTCGGTTGCAAGTGAGCACTAAGCATCTTTTCGACACAACAGAAACATCTTCGTAAGAGGGACCTGCCCCAGCCTGAAAGCTGAATTTCTTTTGAGAGGCTTATCGCTAGTTTCACCACATATCTGTGGGAAGTATCATTTTCTTATAAGTAGCTTCATCCCATCTTATCCATTATTTACTAGATTTGATGCATCAAAGGTATGGTCATATAAGGTTGGGACTTGGGTCAGGTGATCAGTTCTGCTTTCAGTGGATTATCATGCTATTTGCTGCACTAACAGGTACAATTTTATAAGAAATTTTGGCACTGCATTGTAGCATTCAATAAACCTTCACTGAAAAAAAAAAACAAGTCAGATTTGGTACCAGAAACTAAACCAACAACCCTGGCCTAGTGCTAACCAGAACACTAGCACTGTTCAAAGCAACCAGGGAGGGACAGGGACAGATTTCAAAGCTTTAACTACCTTCTGCACCCTCTACAAACTTAAGAAATTCACAAAAAAACAAAAGGGAAGGACACATCCCTTTAAGCTTAAAAAGTGATGCCACGCTTTCATAATTACATTCTACTTTTTAAACAAAAATGTTTATAAGTTACACCAGACCACCCATTGAGTCATTCTTGCTTGTAAACTACCTGTCCTTTTTAGGAGCAAAAGATTGTAGGTATGAACAATGTTCTTGGTTGATATATGGCTTGAGACAACATGGTGTGGGTTTTACTCAGTTTTGAGCTCATCCCAAGGTGCAAAAGGCAACTTTCACCAATTTCAAAGTACACATGCATTCCTGACATTCTGCTTTAGCTGCAAGGGCTCCAATACTGGACATAGCAGCATCACAGAAGCTGAGGTCCACACAGTTATTGAGGGATACATTTTGTTGCTTTCCACATTTTTCAATATCCTGAATCCAAAAATGATGCTCATAATTGCACTAACTATCATGATACTCCATTGAGGAGGTCACCCAACCCAACCATATCTGACCCAACCCACACTTGGCTTCTGCCAGTGGTAGGTATTGGGTGTTATGTAGGTGTAGGCTCAGGTAAGGTCAGGTTAGGTTGGGCTGAGTTTAGTCAGATTAGGTAAGATCAGGTGACCTCACCTCAAGGAATTGTATATTTGCTGCGCTAATCAACATTGTATTTGGATTCAGGATGTTTAAAAACATATAAAGGTAGCTTTATTCCCTGAAAAATTGTTTGGACCTCTTCTTCAGTAGGTATGATAGGTACCTAGGATCAATATTCCCGGGTCAAACTGAACACCATTCATAAATGAAATTAGCATGTCAATTGATAAAGTAACAAAAAGGGTAACCAGTATTTTCCAAGTGTTCAAACAAAAACCTTAACTGAAGATGACCACCTACAAGGGATATAATTGTTATTACTTCTAACCTTAGGGTTGTAAGTAATGTTATACCAAGTTAAGTGTCAACCAAAGAATTTCAAGACAACAAATTGATACAATTTTTAATTTTAAGGTTGAAGGTATTGTTATGTCAAGTCAAGCAATAAGTACTTTCAAGAGAACAAATTACAAAACAGATATAAAAGAGTAGCTAGGCATGGCCTAAAACTCATGAACATATGAAAAGTTTTAATCTTCACATCAGCTGAGCATTGCCAAATTACCCTAAGTCCATACCATATGACCCAATCTACCATTTTTCTTACATTTAACACATTAAGGGAGCCAGACTTCAATCACTTATGAGTGAGACAATTTCAGGTACATGTGTAGCTGAAGTCTGGTTGGTAAGTTGATAGGTTGTAGCACGGTGACTATAAATACGGTGATCTCATCTGGATTTGGTCACGTGATCATTTTCGAGCGCATCGCACGTGCAGTTGTGGCGAGGGCACTTCCAGAAATTCTGGATCCATGCGATTTTGGAGCCAATGTAAAGTCTATGGGGAAATGGTTCATTTTTATTTGTTTTTCTTATCACACCTAAACTTTCAAGTTTTTCTCAAAGATACACCCTGATTCATGTGTAGAATTGATTGGTCTTTCATATGGTATCAATTTTAGATTTTTATCGGATAATTTCAAAAACTACTTACCATTTAAACTACAAAAAGAGGTGATTGCGGCTAAGCATTGCGACAGCCATGTCATGTCATTGGGAAATTACGATTTCTTGTGCATCTTCATTTTAACTGTTCTCGAAGCCAGTACCTACTGGATGATTCAAGCGTAGAATTTGTTGAACTTTTGTCTTTTGTCACTGTTAATGCCTTTATGAAATAATGCATCAAATCATTTCGCCCCGGCCGACATGAACGCCGCTGTGAGCCGGTTTTGGCGTCGGGGAGAGAGAGAGAGAGAGAGAGAGAGAGAGAGAGAGAGAGAGAGAGAGAGAGAGAGAGGGGGGGGACGGGGACGGGGACGGGGACGGGGACGGGGACGGGGACGGGGACGGGGACGGGGACGGAGGGAGAGAGAGAGAGAGAGAGAGAGAGAGAGAGAGAGAGAGAGAGAGAGAGAGAGAGAGAGAGAGAGAGAGAGAGAGAGAGAGAGAAGACCAGGGGCCATCGGTGAGGCGGCGTACCCGCGCGGGAGCTCCACGCCAGGTACTGGGAGCGGGCTCGCCTTTTCCTCGTAGTGACCCATCAAGGCTGGGCGGCGGCGGTACTAGTTTCGCAAGGGACAGACATGGAGCGACTCGGGACTCGTCTCAGTCCGGCCGCTACCCAGCCGCCCGCCGCGCCTGGCCGGGCTGCTGCTTCGCCGGCCGGGTGGCGCAGGCGGCCCTCCCGGCTCCCGCCCGTCTGGGATGCGCTCCCCAACCGCAGGGCGTCGGCGGCGCCCAAGAGGCACAAGAATAACGGCGGTGCTGCGGGCGGCTTGTGGGGTGACGGTACCGCGCTCCTTCCCCGGCTCCTCGCCGTCCGTCCCCTCTCCCCGATGCCGTTTTCTTCCAGGGGAGGCGCCCCGGCCGCCGTGCCGGGGCGTAGCGCAGTCTGTGCTTTAAGTACAGCAAGATATTCACCCAGGCTAGATTAAGGTCACAACAACCTAGGATTAAGGGTGGCTACAGACTTTAGACTTAATGCAGACTTAACATGAAGGTATTATATATGCAACTAAATGACACACATGGTATTTGTTCTAACCTTCTCAACAGAAAGTGAACATGTCAGGACAGCACCCCTCGATGACCATTATACTCAAGGGGTGTAGGCACTGATTCCCCAGGGGTGAAGTGATAGGAGCACAAACATGAGTCACTAGTTGGCTCTGTGTCTTTCCTCCTGCAGGAAAAAAATATATGTGTGATGCCCAATGTGAGGTAACTGCATATTATAAAGCTGGAAATATTGTACAAAGTTATGACAACACAAGCAAACTATGCATGTTACTGCTCTTGTTATTGCTATATTGATATGAGACCTCACAAGACACAAAAATATGCATGGTAAAAAAGGGAGCAACAATACATTTCAAATGTAGCTTGTCATTAAAATGATCATGAATTTCACTACATCAAAAGTGAATGAAATTAAGTGATAATCAAAGACTGGAAAAGAAGATCAGCATAACTACATAATATGTCTTGTTTCCAAAGCTAAAGTATGACCCTCAATGTTGCAAAAGTTGGTTGACTTTAACAATAACTTTGAATAAAAAAACAACATATGGTAAACAGTCACACTTCAAGGAAATCGCAAGATCCATCCAACCTTTGACATGCCCTGTTTGGAATGCTGTTAACATGCTATGATCTTCACAGAATAGGTAAAATCAACTCAAAATATTACATTCTTTTATTACAAATCATATCTTCCCATGAACTTCATTATTGTGACTGCAGAGCTCATTCAGTCAATCAGAGACTGTGCAGAGACTTCATCATTCAAACAATCAGAGAATCAATGTGCAGAGACTAACACTTTAAAATCTAGTGACATTTCACAAACATCTTTTATGCTACAAGCTTATGCTTACCAAACACTTTTTCATGACTCAAATATGGTGGTGTTTATTTTAAGTGAAAACATTCATCCAGCACTAAGCAGATTATTTCTAAGCTCCACAAAGTCCCAATTTCTGTTATATTTCGCTTGGAGTCACTTCATAGTTTGAACTCAAAGTGCCTTGTGGATTTACCTCAGTTATGTAGGTAAATCCACAAGGATTGATGGGCTTTACCTCAGTTATGTAGCTGCTCCCTCAATTTAAGTTTCTCGTTAAATTTCATTGAGGCGTTGCAAGATGGGCTGTAGCCAAATTCACTTCCCTGTTTGGCTGATGCTCATAATACCTGGACATTTTTAATTCCAATTTTTGTAGCTGTTAACAATTGATGAAGGCCCAAGTACCTAGACAACAATGACGTTACAGAGGAAACCCCTGGCTGTGTTTCACGGGCGCGCTGGCGCTGCCAGCGCAATCTGTGAGCTAGCGACAACCTCTGGTAGTGTTGGAGGTATAGGCTTGTTGATGTCTCTATGGAAATCAAAAGTGGCTGGCAAGTGTCGCGAAACACCACCCTTATTTTTGCACAATAATGGTGTGATAACTGTTGCTGCAAGAAAATATAAGGTGAAGTGAAGACGTGAAGTAAAATCAGGTCAGACATTAATATATACCCAAAAATAGCAGTGTATGGAGTACCTATATTCACATTACCAATAATATGATGCACAACAGGCCATAGAAAAACAGGTGAATAGGTATGGAATTGTAACCCAATTTCAATATCAACATGGCACTTGGCATTAACAGTAAAACACAAAGTTTTTTATGTTAAATCAACAGAGAAAACTCCTGAACATAAACAAAATGATCAGAATGTATAATAAGGATAAAAGTATAAATAAAAATCGACGAATCAGCCCATCATCACCCTTACACATTCACCACTCCCCATTCCACGCACAGATTGTTTACCCCTTGGCTTACCCCGTGTTCGCAGTCTCCCGGACGACGAAGATTCTAAACGCCGTCCGACCAATCACGTTCAAGATCAGCGGGGCTTGGCCGCGGTTCTCGAACGTCATTGGCCAGATTACGCAGAATCTTAGTCGTCAGCAAAACTTAGAACACGGGGTTATATTTTTCGCTATGGTAACAAAAGCGCCAGAATTGACTACCAGAATTGGATCCGAAGGTCAAATGGGTCACGTGACTGTGCAGTTCAGATGGACAACACCTGGGTTGTAGGTTGAATGTTCGTGGATTTTAGGTTTTAGGTTGGTAGGCTTGTAGATTGTACGTCGGTAGGTTCAAGGTTGGGCATTATCAGAGCAGACATAGCGCAGAGGTTTTCAAACTGAGGAGAGGCGCTGTAGGCTTGTAGGTTTTAGGTTTGTATTAGCAGAGCAGACATCACAAGGCTTTCCAACCAAGGAGGCACTGTAGGTTTGTAGGTCAGTTAGTTTTGTTTAGGTTTTGTTAGAAAGAAGCACCCCCGGGATAGCCCCTCTCCTCAGTTGGAAAACCTTCGTTTGACGTCTGCTCTACTAATACCTAAGGTACCTAGTAGGTCAGTGGGCAAGGTTAGGTCAAGTAAAGGTTACACTATGTTTTCTATTTTCACCATACCTCATCTACACATTTACCCAATTTCATTACCTACTTGCATCAATTTTAAACCCATTTTATTTTTAGTAAAACACAGTTCAGCATTTTAAAATCCTAAAATAAATGCATTTCATTTTGCAAGGTCACGCAGATTATCAATAGGTACTACCTACAGTAAGACTGGCAATAACCTCTTCACACTTCACCATGGCCAAAAGCCTTAACCCGGCGGCCGCTGGGCCTCCGCGCCACCCGCCGGCCGCTGGGGGGGGGGCATAAAGTTGCCCCCCTTTACTTCTGCGACGATATCGTCGCAACGCGAAGAGATAGAGAAGCGAAACTTTGCACACATCTTCCTGAATACCTAGCCGAGGTTGTGTCCAAATTTGGTGTCGATCCCATTTGAAATGACGTCACAGTGACGTCATAAGTGAAATTATAGATTTGCGACTCTCATATTCCTCACGATACATCACATATATGGGACCGAATATAAAGGGCCGATAATTGGTCAGAAACTAGATGGAAGTGTAGTAAGATGTTTTAGGATGACAGCAGGTGCTGTCTAGTTCATTTACAGTCGAGTTTCATGCTCAGCGTCATCAGAAACGGTCCATCTCGGAAAACGACAAAACTTTATGACGTCACTGTGACGTCATCTTAGGTGTTACAACCACCAAACTTTCCTCAAACATTGCCTAGGTATTCATTTGAAGCTATGCCAAGTTTCACGTTCGTAGCTCATCAGGTTCCGGAGATATTTCACAAAACGTAAAGGGGGGGCAACTTTATGCCCCCCCCAGCGGCTCGTGGGCTAAAAAACTGTCATAGGCATTCAAAACTAGCCATGCATATAAAGTATACACCTTACAGCGGTACTTCACTTTCATTATTTGCATAGCTCTGCATATCTGCAAATAATTTTTTCTGCATACCAGAAAAAATAATGTCCTATGATGATTTCAACACAAAAACAACAAAGAAAATGCGACAATAGTGGTAAACAAGCCAACATGTGGCTTATGGTTCGCACATGCGACAAATGAAGCGCTGTGAACCGACTACATAATGATCAATTAGCCTAATTTAAGCCGACGTATGGTTCGGCATCCCCTCTAGCAAGCATACAACAAACAAATTAAATGTCACGTGCAAGAAAACCATCAATACATGCATGCAAAATACATAAGAAACTCACATACGGCCAGCGATGTGTCAAGCTGGGATAAGAGAGCTCTACCGCGCATGCGCAAGGCGTTCCCTAGCCAGCTGAGTCACTAACCGGAAATACAATACCAAGTGATGAAATAAGACAATCAATGCTATTTTGGATTTTTAAAAAGATTTCGGACATCTAGCATGGCTAAGTTCTAGGACCAGGAGTGAAAAATATTCATCAGGAAATAGAACTCGAAATAAAACTGATTGAAAACCTGAAATGCTTTCAGAAAATTCACGGTAACGCGGCTATGGCAGGAAGGAAGAATGGAGAAAATAATGAAACAGTTCAAAACATTTATTTTGTTAATTTTACATGCATTTGCCAAGTAACAATTAAGCATTTAAAATTGCCCGATAATTGGCCTATATTTACTGCTCTATCAAATGGAAACTTTTGCGCGCGTTCGACATCCGGATAATCAGGGATACCTCTCTATATACCGTGGGACAACTTTCCCGAATCATCGGGATCATTCGGTGTTTTAGGCTGACACCGCGCACAATGGGCATTTCAATGGGTAAAACAGGTTTTTTTGAAGCAAAAGCAATGTAAAATGTGACAAATTGCATCGATGGTCCCTGCAAAAACAAAAAAATTATCGGTACTCCCGGAAAATTATCTGCGATTGTCCGGATGTCGAACGCTAGGCCAATCGTAGTAGTTTCTTTGTTTGTAATTCACATTAAATTATGTTTTAAAAAATGTGAAAAATACATGCATTAAATTACAGCAAATATACGAAATACTTCGATACACAAACAACATCGCAATTTACAAATATGATTTTATTTATTCACAGCCTTGATAGTTGTTTGTAGACGTTTCCAGCGCACACAATATTTGCCTCACAGAAGTTATTTCATTTTGATTTGTTTATTATTATTGTTTGTATAATGTTTCCTGGTGGGAGGGTTCTCATTATTTGAAAATATACACAGGCTTAATTTGTGAATTATCAGAGACTCACCTTGATGCTCGAGTCTCTTGCCTGGTCATTCAGAGTCATTCAAACAGTTGCTGTGTTACGGTAAGGCTTTTCATTTTTGTGTGGAATGCCAAGTGGTCGTGTTTTTTTTAAGGTTGAATTGTAGAAATTCAATTTCTACAATTGAAATTCAATTTCTACAATAGTCTGTCCATTCAATCCATCCATTCAAGATTCAAGCTAAATCTAATAACAAACAATTGAAAAGAAATTGATCATAAATAGGTATTACACATTTTTTAAAAATATAGTTTGAACCTTTTGATTGGTAGGATTGACAAGGACAGAGCCCCCGCTAGGCGAAGCCTGTTGTGTTGACCCTGCCCTCTGCCTCCCGACCATGCAATTCAACAGAATTTAGAGTCCAAAGGTTAATTTGCTCACATAGCCACGCACGGTCTGTCCCCTCACTGACTGCCTGGCTACAGCCTACCACCAACCGCAACCATACCTGTCGGCCCATAAACGTCAAGCGCTCGTCGCGCAGCGCTCGTCACGCTTCAAACCCAGACTGTTGTAACTGGGAATGCGTGCTTCCACCATGCAGAGTCCAATGCTCTACCGACTGAGCTACGGGACCAGCAAAGGTATGATTTTAGCTAGTAAAAAGACTGAAATAGAAAATGCAGCAATGTGAAACTCCTTTTCCTTGTTTGGTGAATGTTGACATGACCTGTCATCTTCATCTCTGTTATTATTCAATGTCATCATCATTGGGACCTTGCAATCTGGTTCAGACACCCCTTGGCCCTTCCCTCCTGTTATCTCAAGTTTGCCTATTCTTTTATCTATTCATTTGTTCATTTATATTTATTCAATATGGAGATGGAGACAGGAGACAGGAGAGTGAGACAAGGCAGAGGTGGAGACAGAGGCTTCTGTTCGTCCTGGTCCTGCTGGACGATAGTCCATAGCCCAAAGCTCCTCGATCAGGATTAGGTCTGGATGGTAGCTGGCAAGACTTCCTTCCTTCAGAAGTCTGGCAGTTTTGATTCGCACCACCACTGGGCCTTGGCAGAGTGATGAGCTGGCATGCAATCTTGCATGCAAATGTGTGCTGAGCTGTCATAGATCATGCATCGACTAAGAAACGAGCCGCCGGAAGCTCCTGTACGTAACGAGTCTCAGCTCTTTCAAAAGCATCTCATGGTCCTGCCTGGAGATGGGATAGCCCATGCGCATAAGCCGCTTGGCCAACTTGATCACCAACTGGCCCCTCTTCCGGGCCGCCTTCTTCAATGCGATTTCTGTCACTGTCGAAATGTTGTTTGGTCACTGTTGAACTGGTGGGCGAACCCCATCTGCAACCATCAGCAACGGTGCCAGCAGCCGTATGCTTATCCCTTTTACGCTGGACTGTGCAGGCAGATGGCCCAACTGACCAGTAATGACATGCTGTGTCATTTAGACCTGAAGCATGCTGACAGATTCAGCTCCCCGAAATATAAAATTCTGACATCCATTTTTCGACTTCATTATCCCTAGAGGAAGAAACGATTAGGAACCGGAAAGTATATATTGCCATAGGTAGAGGTCACTTTTGCCGGACCCTGTAGACCCTGTAGAGGGCAGTGTCAACGCAACAAGCCGTGCTTAGCGGAGGCTCTGTCGTTGTGAATCTTTCCATTTAAAAGGCTCGAAGTAAGCTTATAAAAAGGTATCTATGATACTTTTACACCAAGCAATCTTAAGGCAGCACCTGCACCGCCGACAAAGTACACTGTACGTTGGCTACGTCGCTGTGCCTAGCTAGTTGTAAAGCCTTTACCATGCATGATTTTAGACTTTGCATGACACTGTTCTTGGTGGACTCAAGATACCTATAAGAAACAGGTAGGTCCGATGTTTTGAGTAAAGCCCACGTAAAGCCCTGGTGACGTCACTGACAATTCTTATATGGAGAATTTCGCCCATAAGAAAAATATTTTACATACGAAAATTTGTATTTCATTCGGAAAAAAATACATTCTATCAATTTCATCATGAAACTTATATAATTTAATTAAAAAACTTGAAATCCTTTGAGTGCTTGTCCCAACCCCTGCTATACCTTTGGTCACGTGACTTCCATGATAAACTTTGCGTTTTGCAATGTTATGACTTAAACAGAAGCAATAAATGTTACAAGCGTATTATTTATGATGTTTTAGGCAGCAATCGTGTAATAACATCCTTGAATTATATACATTCTGCTTAAAAGAGGTCACGTGATGTTACCAGATTGTGCTCGGACAGCATCTTCTTGAACTTCGATTTTGAGTACTTTTTACCTTCATTGAGTCCTAATAACGGACGTTTTTAGTTATAAAATGAAGCAATGAATCTATTGAGGGCAAAATTTAATCATTTTTGCACTTTCAAGCCGGGCTATCCTGGCATGAACTTCGGCCGGTTTGTGTGTGAAGCCTATGGTGAAGGGAAAACTTCACGCCCGGCTGACGTCACAGACCTCGGCTACCAAATCGTGTCCGGTGGGGGTCGGGTGGACTAGTGGCATGCTGTCTCCCATATGTCTTGGCTCATTGAATATAAAACAACATTAATAATCTCGCTTGCAGTGCAGACACTGCTTGTGTGGTGGGGCAAGGCTGCTGGCCATTTAGAAAAAAAGTTTTAGTGTGACCATTTGCTATACTAGGCCGCTAAGTAAAAAAGAGAACACAAATCAAGCCCTTATGTTTCAATGGATGAAATACGGATTAACAGAACTGCAGCCCACGCTAAGCCGAGCTTGATTGCTCGGTCCCTAATAGTATACCTTCCAATCGGGCAATTTCGGGTATCCGGCTAATTTTGATGGCCAATTGAGTGTGCCCATTCAAAGCCGAACACCGTCCTTTTCAACTGACTTCCACTGGCCATGGCTGCTCCTAGCAACCGCTGACCATGCCAGGCATCTACCAACTAAACTAAGGGGGAGGGGGACGATTTTTTAAAAGCAATTTTTTATATGAAGTTAGGGACAGTCACATAATTTTGCTCCATTTTTAGTGTCCGGGTTAGTATCAGTTGTAGCGTCTTGTTCCATGTTCCAGTTGTAGCGCTACAAACCAATACGGTAAGCGTCGTTCTTTCTGTCAATAGCCTATCGCTCGGGAGTTGTATCCATGTAGCAGCGGCAGGTGACAAGCGACACGCCCACCTCATCGCCAAGTGCCAACAATACCCCGACCAACATTACCATTAGAGCGCGACACTCCCTTCGATCATGACGTTCATATTGCTCATACGAGTACGCCAGCCAATCAGGCTATCCGTCGTGTCCCATCACCCCGTTCGGCCGGTGGCCCCGTCCGCTGGGACTTGGTAGGCGTCGGGCGGAGAGCGGCGCTGGCCTCCGAGCCTGTCGGCGCGGCCGATCGAGCCTCCGTGCCGCCCCGGCCGGCGAGCGGCGGCGGCGGCGGCGGCGTCTGGGTGACGTCAGCCGCGCCGGTACGGCCGCACGTGCCGTGCCGTGCCGCCGTAGTCGGTCCGAGGGGCGGCGCGGTGGCGGACGGAGCTCGGCGGCGCGGTGGTGGAGTAGATACTAGTGATCTCAGTGTGGAGGGACGGACCGCGGCTGCTGGTAGACTGCTGTTGCTCCACAGGTGGGGAACGACGGTCTGGATGAAAGGGAGCTGCCTTCCTGGTTGTGTTGTGTAGGAGAGGGTGAGGAACAAAACTTGTCGGTCTGTGCTGCTGGCTATGTTGGAGAGTCCCGCATTTGTGCTTATAGATGAAAAGAACGCAATGCAGCGTGTGCCCATGTGTATGCGGGTGTGATGCTCAAAAGAAGCTATCTCTGGGTTGTAGTTTTCTATTCGCTGAAGTTTTTTTATGGTTTATCTCCGTACAAGGATTTGTCCCTCTATCTCCGCTGCCTCCAGTCACGCCGTCTCTGTCGCCTGTTGCTCTATCTCAGCCACCGCCAGCCACTCTGTCTCCGCCTCTGCCGGGGCGCTGTGCGGTACATTGTGCCACCCCCGCCTCCGTAAATAGGCACAGCGGCAGGGACCACATGTGGCACTCGCGCCTCCCGCGCCGACTGTCTGCGGGACGGCCTGGGAGTAGTCTGTCGGCAGACGGCCAGCCCGACCCATTCAGACCATCAGCGTAGCATTTGTCTCCGGCTGAACATCATGTAAAGCGTGACACGCGGCCGACACCGCCGGCAGCTATAAATCTCCGCCGCGGCTCATGGTCTCGCCAGATAAAGATGCTTTGCATTATATTTACATAGAATGCCCTCAGAAGTTGAGTCTGTCTCGTACTTTGGACTGGGCTGCACGGTGCCGGTGTTGTTTGCTGGAGCCTGTCGTGTGAGCGGCTGGCGGCGCCTCCGTGTTGGGTGCCAGGGGCGTGCCCGTCGCCCCTGTCCAGGTGGGCAGGTGGGCGCGCCGCCGGGTGGAATTCAGCCCGGTGCAGTGATCCTGTGACGTCACAGCGGCACCTGTGTTACGTCACAGGGTGGAGTCGGCAGCGGAGGCGAAGCGCCGGCTCCGTCACTCGTCAGGCTACATTTGCCGCTGCTGAACGAGCGGGCCTTCGCGCTCTACCTACGGCTGGGCAGCGCACGTCCCGATACTTGAGGTGCAAATGTTTGCGGGAAGTGAACGCCTGGTGGTCGATGAAGTGCGATTTATAATGTGTAACTTAACGCTGCTTTCTTGGACGAGTCTCGAAGCTCCACTGATATGCATTTGAGCCCAAGGCAAAAGTCAGAGCCCTTGATCTTCAGGTGGTATCAGTACGTAATACCATGTCGCGTCCCGCCCTATTTTGTACGGTGTCATGAACAAGCCAGTGCACCGCGTAGCAGCTCATCCACCATCGTGAATCCATTCCCCAAGTCGGTCAGCTCGCTGTCGGGTAGTCAGGCGATGGGTTGTCAGCTCGCAGTTGACTTCCGGCAGGTCGTCCCCCTGGATCGATAGGTTATCGGGTGCCGCCCCGTCCCCCAGGCCGCGGAGCGTCGTGCGGTAATGTGACCCTACCTCCCCCCGGTGTTACCCGGCGGCTGTTTATTGTTCCTGGTATTGTCGCTGGACCGTGGGCTCCTGTCGGACGTGCCGTACGCGCCCAATCGATGCCAGTTCGAGTCTTTCCTCGAACGGGTAGCGCCGAGTGCCATCGTACGGCTGACTACGCTCCATGGTCGACAATGAGCTCCGGGCTGTTTGGAAGTTGAGTGAAGTGATCGCCGGCTGGGAGTCGACCAGCATCATCCCGCGATTTACTCATCTGGTGAGGGGGCGGTGTCGGCTTCATTTCAAACTATCCAGCACACCTGGCAAGCGCGGCGGCGCAAACGTGCCAGGGTCCTGGGTCCGACCGCGGTGGTTTGTAAGGAGCTGACGGCAACCTCCGACGGATAGCACAAGCCATCCTCTTGTCCACTGTCACCGTTTTGTCGGACAAACGACGGTGCTCCTTGAAACCGCAAGGCCCAGCCCGCGGTGGCACTCACCACTATATGACGACACGCGCCTCAGAAACACCCCTCCAGCAATGTGCATGTTCTGATGATGCTTGCTGAAAGCATGCCAGCTCGCCTGGTCCAGATTATAATGCTAATGGTATTCCTGTCAGGCGGCTGGCGACAGCAGCGTGGTATGTAGAGCGATTGTCGAGCGGCGGCCTGGTTGCTGGGAGGTGACATCGCAACACGCTTCCAAGGGGCCCTCCACAATTTTGAAAACCCATCCTGACAAACCAGGAAGGATGTTGCCGCCCATACAATGCATGGTGGTGCGTCTTCGACCGGACAGCGATAGGTTAGATGAAAATGTGTTGGCGGCAATAGCTGTGTGAATGAGTCCGTGCTCAGTGGTCGGTGGTTCATGGTCTGTGACCAAGCTGCCCACTGTCGAGATGTATCCCAAATGCGCTGCTCGCGTGGCGAGGCTCATAGAATCGGGTGCCAGCTTTGTTGGGCGGCCCTGTCGTTCGTCTCAAAGGTCCATGCTTCCTTCGCTTTGAACACGGATTGTCTGTTCAGCTTCTGACCAGTCAGTCGTCTGATACGTGTCCGTCATGCAGTGCGTTTGGATGCCGTTCACCTAGAATGTGAACGTTGCCGTTGCCTTCCTCGTTGCCTCACCCACTTGCACGACATTGGTAATCCGACATTCTGACCAATGTCCCTATCACCACCTTGACCTATCTTTTGACCTTCGCTCTAACATCTCCTCTGACCTTCACTCTAGCCATCTTCTGACCTTTGTTCCAGCGTCGTCTCTGATCACCGTTCTGACCTGCGCCCTCCCCCGGCAGGTGATGCTGTGCCTCGCCCGCTCCGGTAACCAGCAGTGACAATTGGTGATCGCGACCGCCCGCCGGTGACCTGTGAGCGCGGTGCTGGTGACCGATGGTGACCGTACGCGATCGGTGGCGACCTGTGTGCACCACTGGTGCTGGTCGGTAGCCGGGGGCCGCTGCTGGTGATAGGATCATGTCTCTACACGGGGAGCCGCCTCCGCCGCCCCCGCCGGCCCCCGGGTCGGCAGGCCGGGAACGCACGCCTCCGGCCACCCCCGGCTCCAGCAAGCTGATGACGGCGCGGGTGCTGCTGCTGGACGACCTGGTGGTGCCGTTTCACATACAGGTGAGTGCGACGGGGGATGACGCCACGGTTAAGTCGGATGATCGGTCATTGGGGGCCCTTCTCTGTCTGTTTGTACTGTGTGGTTTGTGTGGCAGAGGGAAGGGGAAGCATCCTTCATTGAGGTCGGACTGAGCGCTATAGCCGGCTGCCAGTGACTGTGACCTATATCACCCCGACATCGATCCTTCAACGACCCATTCCGCCCCAATCGACGACCCAGCCGCCACGTGCCCGGCCGGTAGCTCCTATTAATACCTGACACGCCCGGCGCCATGCCGGAGGACGGAAAATTGCACCCTTTCTCGATGGTGGTTCGGGCGGCGGCCAAGTTCGTTCCGGCCGCTCCGCTGCAGATTGTGTATTCGGGCGCTGCACTCGCACATTTGCTGAAGAGTGACGGTATTAATCCAGCTCGCTGCTGATGGTGTACGCATGGCGTCTTTGGCACTGTATCTGATGGTGTCTGCGTGCAGTGAGAGCATCGGGCGTTGGCGGCAGACTCAGTGTGCGTGTAGCCTTGGGACCGATGAATTCGGGTTCACTGTCCTATGATATCTGAAGACGGGTTACAGTGCCAGGGTGCCCGTACTGTCCAGGTTATTAGCTACTAGCATGAGAGAGCGTCTGTTACGAACCACTGTGGGCCGGCAGACAGCAGCTGCAACTGTCCCGGATCCTGACATGGCGACGGTGACAGACTATGGTGGCCGTCTGAGACAGGGCGGGGGTGGGCAGTGTGGTAACTGCTGTTTGCCTGTCTGTGATGGATTGAGCTGGAATTTCCCCTCCTGTCCCGTCCAGAGGTGTCTCTTCGATTCGCATTCCACCCTTTCCTTGCTGTGTAGAGGTCCACCTCCATGCATTTCCCATTTGGAGGGTTGTCACCTATTCCGTTTTTATGTTCGTCTCTGTGGCCACTTTTTCTGTCTGGTGGTCCGGCTCCCTCGCTATTCTTTCTGTCCAGTAGCCCATCTGCCTCTCTGTTCTTTCTGGATTTCCGCCTCCCTTCCTCGTTCGGTTGTGGCCGGTTTCCACCCCGAGGTCATCGGACGCGGCCCGGAGATGGCCCGGTCGGTGGCCATTACCACTGTCGGAAGTTACCCCGCTGGTCCAGATGAGCGCGGAGCGGCCAGCGGCGCCCCCGCCCCGCCCGGTGCCAGGGGCGGCTGGCTGGCCGCGTCCCGTGACCGGTCGGCCGACCTGCCAACCGCCGTTCGTCACTGTCTCCTGGCGGCCGGCAATCCGGCCCAACGACCCGCCCGCCGGCGGCCCCGCCAAACGGCTGACCTGTGAGCAATCCGGCCGCAGCGCGCCGGCCAACGAGCCCTGCAGACGGGCGGGCGCGCCGGTGGAACGACCGGCCGCCGCCGCCCGGAACTCGGCTCGGTGGCGGCGGCGTGTTGCGTGTGAATTTCGTACGGTGGGCGGTCGCAGCGGGCCGCCTCGGCCGGTCGCCGTCGCGTCGTGTCCGCATTGTGACGCTATCGAGCGACCCGGCTAGCAGATAGCGTCCCCGGCCGATACCAGCGAGGTAGCGCCGAGAACGGCACAGCGTGTGTGGTCGGTATTTAACGTCTGATAGCGGCCCGGCTCACTGAGGTGATACAGACAGAATGAAGCTGGTGGTGACAGCGATAGCGCAGGCATCTTGTCCATTTAACTGATGACTTTGTCCTTCGCACCTTCTGTTTGCTCAAAGGACGGAATGTTTTGGATGTTTAGAGGGATTAAATCGTGCGGCATAGCTTTATATCTTCTGAAAATTCCTAAAAGTTGAGTAGCTCGTGCTATATGTTTTTGTTTAATAGTCCTTTTCAGCCTCTATTTCTAATGGGCATGTGTAATTACTGCATGCCTCTCGGCTTCAGAGGGCTTTCACCTAAGTTATTCAGCTGCGGCCGTGTTTAACTGGGCGACTCCAGGCGGTATGCCCCGGTGGCCGCTAATCCAAGCGTACTGGGGACCGCCACGATCTAACTCAAGGAGCTTTGATCTCCTCTGAGAGGGGAACGCTCGGCATAAGCGCGATATAGTGATGGCGCGGCTGGGTGAGTTTCGTCGCGCTCCTGAGATGCCCTTCAGTGCGCCGCTGATGTCTTTACGTCATCACCTGACGTCAGACTTCAGACTGACCGGTACATGCCGCATGAGCAAAGCAACCGAGTATGGCAGCCGTGGTCTGCCTGTCGCCGGCCATTTGAGCTCTGTCGTCTGTAAAACGTACAAATTAGCTGCGGCGACCACCTTCACTTTGGTCTGCCGTCCGTCTTCTTTCGGCCACTGTCGACCCTCGCTTGCCTGCTGTCCACATTCCTTCCATCTACATATGTTTCCTGTCTGTTGTCTGCCTCCCGCTCCAATGCGTCCTCTGTCCACTTTCCCCTTTTCTTCTAGTCGTCGTCATCTGCCCCTCGTGCTTGCCAGCTTCCCTCTACCGTCTGCCGTCTATTCTCTCCTATCAATTCAGTGTCTTATCAGACCAGGGTAAGGGGCTAAGCGCCGTTTGTGCAAGCCAAGGCTGGGGACGGTTGATTCGATAGTTTATATGGGCGGCTTATATGAATGGTAAAGTCGTAACAACTTCCGCTGCCTGTGACTGCTTCCCAAGCCAACCCGGTCCTATATTTTTATGCTTACATTAATTTGTAGAAAGCGAACGAGGACTTTGCTTTGAAAGCTGGGACACAGAAAAAGGCGCTTGCAAAACGGCAGCTTTACAGTTCAGAAACTTATTTTAAGTTTAATGTGTAACTCCAGTGCATCATCGCATTTTTTCTTGTTTGGAATCGAATTAGGCCAGCGAAAATATATGTTCCTTTGCACAGGCTTTCTAGTTTGGCTAGACAGACGTATCTACGCTGAAGAGAGTTGTTCGAATCTGAATTCCGGTCGATGCGCTTTTCTCGTCCGACATATGCCGCTCTCCGCCGAGCAGCCAACAGTGACGGATGTCATGTCTCAGCGGGCAGCGGCCGTACCGGTGACCGAACCGGGAGCCGTAGAGCGTGTCGACGCGAGCGTGCAGGGTGCCCATCAGCGACCGTCGGGCACCGCCTCCGGGCCGGACAGGAGCTCCTCCGGGCCGGACAGGAGCTGCTCCGGGCCGGACAGGAGCGGCTCCGGGGCTACCCGGAGTAGGAGAGCACGGTACTCACCAAAACTATCCGGAGAGCGCTTATCAAACCTGCCCGGAATGTGCTTATCCGGAATGTCCGAATGAGCTGTCCGGACTGGAACTGTCCGTTGACAGTTATCTGAGAGCTAACTAAAGCTGCCCGCAGAATGTTATCTGGGGCTGTCCGAAGAGTGGAATCCCGGGTTACCCACAGCTTCAGAAAGTACGAACTACCGGGTCTGTCCAGGGAATGATAACCGGAGTTACATTTGATCTGCGCGTTTGCAGACCGGCGCCCTAAGAACTCTGCACCACGGCGCCCATGCCTGCTGCGATTTTGGAGCACGTTCTGCATTCTGCAATCGGCTTGTAGCACCGTTTTGTGACACGCTCAGACAGCAGAATGGGTGTCATGCAACCAGTTCGCAGAAGGGTACACCCAGCTACACCTCAAGGAAAAACTGTCTGGGCGGCAAGCGTTTCAGATGTCAGGTCGGCTTTGTGTTTTGAACTGTGGGCGGCGGCCGGCTAGTGGTACGGGGATACATTTGTGCCGCTCTCGGCTGAGAGGCGCTCCCTTCCTCTCGCCTGTGCGCTGCATTGGCACGGTCCGCCCGGGCCGGAGACCTAAGATCAACACTGCGGCCGCGGCGGCAGTAGTCATTTGTCGTCGAGTCGAGTCGCGAGCCCGTGTCCTACAGACGGAGCGCGTGGGCGGCGGCGTGGGCGGGGGCGGGGGCGGCGAGTGTTGACGTTGGGCCGGCTCCAGCCTACTCCAGCGGCGGCGGCGGCCGGTGTCTGCCAGCGGTGCCCTGTTGACGCACGCCGCAGGTCCGTTACACGCGGCTCGGACTGCTCCGGCCGTGGGGAGGGAGGGAGGGCGGCGCTGCGTCGGTGGTGAAGCCTGCAGACACCTCGGCTGAGTGAGAGTGACGGATGACGCGCGAGAGTGGCCGCGAGGTATGGCACGGTGCGCTATGCGTGGCATTACGGCTCACTCCGGGGTGAGAGGGGAGTGACCTGAGTCGGGTGGCACCGCTCGCCAATGCTGGTGGTGCTTGGCCGCCGCAGGATGGGCTGTCTTCAATGTGCTAGGAAACAGTGGGTCAGCTCGTGGGACTCTGTTCTGTCTTTTTTGACTCAATGCCCTGAGGACGTTGGTTCCCTAGCCTTCTGGCGCGGGAATTGACCTTTGAATCCTGTCATCGGCAGCCTCCGCTGTCCGGATGGTGGCTGGCGTTAGCTCTTGGACCAAGCGGTCCCCGCCTGGCTCGTTTGTTAGATGACAGCCGGGAATGACGGCCCGTCTGTCTTTATCATCCCCTTCCCCTGCCTGGTTCATCTGTCTGTCCCTCCTCTGTCTGCTGACACTAGCTCCCTTATACCGATCGCCCATTCCGCCCGCCAATAGTATCTCCCGTTTATTTGCCTGTCGCTGTGCTGTTTTTTCTGGTTCGCCAGTCCAGTCAGTATCTGCTGCTGTTCGCTAGTCCAGCCATCCATAACTCGATCATAGCTCCGTCCCAACCGCCCCTTCCCACCCGTCTCGATAAGGTCGACATCGTATCCCACATCCGCGAGGTCACGTATCAGAATGACTTGAACTCGACCTTATCAATGGAGCTGCCCAAATGTCCCCTATAACCAGGAGATGATCCTCTGATTTGTCCGCTTCCTGGGCGGTTATTGCTCACTTTCCACGCCCTTTCTTCGTTCTTTGTTCATCTGCTATGTATGCCCTTATTGTTTGCGCCTTATTAGCGGTCCCTATTCAGTCCCAATATCCGTTCTCGGAGCTCTCTCATTCAGTCATTCTGTCGGTGCGCCAGTGATGTGTTTATCATTCTTCGCCTCGCTCGTCTGTCAGTCACTCCCGTTCGCATTCCTGTCATGTCCGACATGCCGTATTTTCGCCCCGTCTGCGCCGCCGCCCCAGCCGACGCATCCGCCCGTTATGCTCTGTGGGTCAGTGGGTGTATGTATTACTGGCCTGCTGCCTGCTGGGCTGGAGCGGTTGCCACCTCAGGAACCTGAATGGCGGTGTCATAATGATCCTCCAAGTGGACGTTGTGTCGCCTGTTGACACTGAGGGCGGCGGCGACTCCACGGCTGCCTTGTTTGATGCTGGGTTTGTGTTGGATGTGGAGAGATGAGATGTGGTTGTCTCACCAGATGCTTTCGCTGTACGGTGCCACCGTGGACGCCGGCTGCTTTGTTGGATGATTGGTTGGTGTTGGATGTGGAGAAATGTGGCGGCTGTCCCACCGGATGCTGTCCTTGTATGGTGCTGGTGCCGGCTGCTTTGTTGGATGATTGTTTAGTGTGGGACGTGGAAAGATGTGGCGTCTGTCCCACCACACACTCTCCCCGCATGGTAGTGAGACCGGCGGGAGGTGACGGCCCGTCCCGCCAGGCGCCGTGGCGGCCCTCTGAGCTCTGTCGTCTGTCGCCGCCGCCCACACTCACACCCCGGTCAGGTGATGGATCACCGGCGTGCTCAGAGCGGTGGTGTGACGTGTTGGAGAGGCGGCCGGGCGCCGGGCGACGCGGGCCGCGGGTGTCGTCACCCGCCCCCGCCCCCGCCCCCGCCCCCGTCTCGCCGGTGATGGCGGCGGGCGGGGGCCGAAGGTAGACGTGACGGTGCCGCGTACAGAAGGCACCTGGGTCATAGAGATGGGCGCCCTCTGCACGATAGATCGACCTTGCGTTCTGTTGGCGTGACGCGGAAGGGGTTCGAGGCACTGGGGTTTAAATAGTAAATGCTTTGTTGAAGGATCGTCCCGATCGATCGATCGTCGCCGGCCCCTGTGTATTAATCACTGCCTGGAATTTCTGTCCATGACACGTGTCCCGCTTCAGCGGCGATGGGAAACGCCTCGCACAAATGTGATGGGTCCGTGCAGAGATTGCCAATCCATTCAAGACGCGTGCTTCTATTTTGTACTGGGCGTTATTGTGAATACGTTTGGCCGCTTGATGGAATACAGCCACAGTGGTTTTCCGTTTATATTCACTTCGGGTAAAGGCTGAAGCGCTTGCAAAACTAGTTTTGTGATGACCTTTGAACAATGAGGCTATTCATGCTGCATATTTTGATCGTTTTTCCGTTACTCCTGGTATGAATCGGTTTCTTTGCAGTTTAACCGGTTATTTGCAGTTGGTCGTACTGCTAGCTTCACGGTACTCATTGCGATTGTAACTTGATTATAATCGATGACGATATTACGACGCTTTGCAAGTGCTTCTTGCAGTTTCAACTTCCCTACCGTTTCGCGAAGCCGTGCTCTCAGAGCTCTCCGGGCCGCGGAGATGTCTGCCTCATCGCCCTCATCCCACCCCTCGGCCCTCTATATCACCCCTCCCGCCGACTGTCGCTCTGTCACGCCGTCAGTCCGCCGTCGCGGACGATGTTCGGTCCAGCTGCGTTAATTCGGCCCAAGGCTGCATACTCACCACTCAGCAGCGGACAATTGCGAAACAAGGGGCGGCGGCGGCGTTGTGGTGCCGCCGCTGCTATAAAACTGGACTGGCGAAACTACGATGGTAGACTCCCAAGGCTCATTTGTAAGATCAAAGGCAGGCCGTTGTGTATGATACTAACCTCTGAGGACGTGAGTATTGCGCGGCATCTCTGGCGTCTCTGTCGAGGCGCGTCCGACCCACCTGTTGTTGGCAACTGGACCGGATGTGTTAGCGTCTGTCCGGCCAGGCCTGCTACCAAACAACTCTGGACGACCATTGATTACTCTGTAGTGCAGTGCGGGAACTCCCGTGTATCCGGGCTCCGGGCCGTGCACTGTGGAGAGTCCGCTCCGTCAACTCCCGCTCGGCGTCGTCGTCGGCCGGCTCTCCGGCCGGACGACCTCTGCCGTACCGCCGCAGGCACGTGCCCCCCCCCCCCCCCACCGACCGACCGACCGACCTCTGACGTCACGCGGCGGGAAATGCCGGTCGGCGGCCGCGGTCGGTCGGAATGTCATCTCACGTGCCCGGACCGCACACACCGGCCGCCGGTCGGCTACTCAGAGATGCGGGGGCACGTCCCGGGTCGCCCCCCCGCTACTGGTGACACCCTCAGCGACCCCCCAGTGGCACCCCAGAGCTGGAAAGTGACACAGGTCACGGAGTGACTCCACGTATCGGTGGACCCCTCTGGCGTGTGCGGTCACGCTCGTCGGTAAGCGGCGGCGGAACTGGGCGTCTGGAGGGCCTCGTACCACGGCAAGACGTGGCACCGACCAAAAATAATCCGCTAACTTTCCGATGATTGCCGGCAAGTTAAGAATTCAGCGCCTAAGTGCCGGCCGCCGGCTGCGACTGCGACTGCGGTGCGGTGTGGTGCGGTAGCGACCCGCTATGATGGGTAGCGCGGTGTCAGGACACATCCCCTTGGTATTAGTCTGGGGAACTCGAAAGGCCATCTCGCCGCGATGGGAACTACCCACCATGATGGGTAACGCGGTGCCAGGACACATTTTATTCATTATTTCAATACACCAGACAACCTCAAAGAAGTGGGCATTACGTCCTCTTGGGTGTCAGTCGGGACTCGGGGCAAAGCTGGATGACCCGTGCGCTCGGTTCAGCCATCGATGAGTCAGCCGTGGCATGGATCAGGGACTTTGACTCCTCAGTGCGGACCGGCGCCGTGGCGACAGACAGGAAACCGGCCGTACTGACTTCAGCGGGTCGTGGTGGCATTGGCATTACTTCATTTCCGGGCTTTGGCCGCAAGATCCCAGTGGATCAAGATGATTCTCAATGGAGGAATGATTGGAAGGTGGACCTGCACTGCACCACTGATGACAGCGATGACCACTGCCGTCCGGGCGCCCAAAACCCCGTCAGAAGCGCGTCAGTGACGGCAGCAGGGGCGGATCCAAGGGGGGGTCACATGGGTCATGCCCCCCCCCCCTTGAGGCCCGGGGGCCCAAAGACCTTCCAGGGGCACCACCGGCCTATCAGGGGTATCACAGTCCTGACAGGGGCACCACAGGACCGCCAGGGGCACCACAGGCCTAGCAGGGACACCACGGGCCTGGTGCCCCTGGGCCCTGACAGGACTGTAACGCCCCTGACAAGCCTGAAGTGTCCCCGGCAGGCACGTGGTGCCCCTGACAGGCCTGAGGCGCCCCTGCAAGGCCGGTGGTGCCCCTGGCAGGCCTGTGGTGTCCATGGCAGGCCTGTGGTGCCCTTGCTAGGCCTCTGGTGCCCCTGACAGGCTTATGATGCCCCTGGAAGGACTGTGGTGCCCCTGGGCCCTGACAAGCCTGAGGTGCCCCTGACAGGCCAGAGGTGCCCTTGCTAGGCCTGTGGTGCCCCTGGCAGGCCTCTGGTGCCCCTGACAGGCTTGCGGTGCCCTTGGAAGGACTGTGGTGTCCCAGGGCCCTGACAAGCCTGAGGTGCCCCTGACGGGCCCGTGGTGCCCTTGTTAGGCCTGTGGTGCCCCTGGCAGGCCTCTGGTGCCCTTGCTAGGCCGCTGGTGCCCCTGGCAGGCCTCTTGTGCCCTTGCTAGGCCGCTGGTGCCCCTGGCAGGCCTCTGGTGCCCCTGCGCCCGGAGAGGACTGGTGCCCCTGAAAAGTCTGAAGTGTCCCTCGGCAGGCCCGTCGTGCCCCTGACAGGCCCAAGGTGCCCCTGCGAGGCCGGTGGTGCCCCTGGCAGGCCTCTGGTGCCCCTGGCAGGTCTGTGGTGCCCCTGGCAGGTCTGTGGCGCCCCTGGCAGACCTGTGTTGACTGGTGCCCCTGCTAGGTCGCTGGTGCCCCTCACAGACCTGTGGTGCCGCTGGGCCTTGACAAGCCTGAGATGCCTGGCTATGACAGGCTCGTGGTGCCCCTGATAGACCAGTGGTGTCCTTGCTAGGCCTGTAGTGCCCCTGGCAGGCCTCTGGTGCCCCTGCTACCCCTGCGCCCTGAGAGGACTATGGTGCCCCTGAAAAGCCTGAAGTGCCTCTCGACAGGCCCGTGGTGCCCCTGGGCCCTGACAGGCCCAAGTTACCCCTGCAAGGTCGGTGGTGCTCCTGGCAGGCCTCTGGTGCCCCTGGCAGGCCTGTGTTGACTGGTGCCCCTGCTAGGCCGCTGGTGCCCCTCACAGGCCTGCGGTGCCCCTGGAAGGACTGTGGTGCCCCTGCCCCTAGGGGTGCTCATGGGCCCAACAGGCCCGTTGTGCCCCTGACAGGCCTGTCGTGTATACTTGCTAGACCTGTGGTGCCCCTGCTTCCTGGCAGGCCTGTGGTGCCCCTGGCGGGCCTGTGGCGCCCCTACAAGGCCGTAGGTGCCCCTGACAGGTTTGTGGTATCCCTGGAAGGACTTTGGTGCCCCTGACAAGCCTGAAGCGTCAAGGACAGACCCTTTAGACGCCAGGGTCAAGTTCGTCGGACTGACAACGATTTGCTTACCTGATAACGTTCCTGGTAAGTACTCATTACTCAGCGTCCACAACATATATACACATAGCACATTCATATATACTTGCTTACAATTGGTAAATGTGGTTGTGGCTAAGAGGTAAGATACTGACTAAAAATAAAAAATAAAAATAAAAAACTGAAAATGGGGGCACCACCAAAATGAAGTGGACGAAATCCGTTGAGTTTTTAATTTTGGGTATAGGTAGGGGCACCACTTCGATTCATGACCCTCCCCTTGGAGTTTTCCTGGATCCGCCCCTGGACGGCAGGCGGCAGCCTGGCAATGAATCCACGCCCGGTTGACCCGTGGGTACTCTGTGCCCGCGATGCGTTGATTCCCCCGTTTCGTCCTGGAATCCTCCCACTCTAGCCCCGCCGCCGACACCTGCCCTCTGCGCCATAACCGGCGCACTCCCTGGCCCGACGCAGCGGTGCCGCTCAATCCTCCGCCGTCCCAGGGGCGTCCTCTGCACCGACCGGTCGCGTTAAATTCAGCCCGCTCTCGTGTGTGAGGTGAGGTGCGGCGTCACACGGCCGGCCCATATCGGCCCCGTGGTGAGCCGAACTGATGAATATTCACCCGACCGCGCCATTGAGTTTCTGACGCCAGCGGGCCGCGGGAGTGGCCGGGCGCTCCTCCCTCTATACAACGGAAACGGGGCCTGACCTTGACCGGTAACCGGAACCTACCGCATTGCCGTGATCCGTGAGTGTAACTCGTGGTCGTCACCCGTGATCGTAACTCGTGATCGTGATCCGTTAATGTAACCGTGACACGCTGCCGTGACCTGTCTCCCACTGTTACGCGTTGCTGTGACCATGATCGTGACCTATGACCCGTGACCGTTACCATAACCTGTGACTGACCTAACCATGCCTTTTCATTCCAGCTCAAGTCTCCGGGCCGCACTCTCTTCGACATGGTGTGCAAGCACCTGAACCTGCTGGAGACGGACTACTTCGGCCTGGAGTACGTCGACACGCAGGGCGTCAAGGTGTGTTCCCCTCCCGTCCTCCCGGGTCGGTTAGTCGGCTCGTGCCGGCCGCTGCAGAGGGGACCGGCCCGGAAATGAGCGCCGACCGGAGCGGGCCGGCACACAGCTGAGTTATTGCCGCCCACCGGACGGACGGGTAGAGTGGCGAGGGAGAGGGGAGAGTAGTGGAGGAGAGGAAGGAGAGGGACTGAGGAAGGGAGAGTGAGGGATCACGGGAGAATATCGGAGTATAGGGAAGAATATTAAAGACCAGAGGGCGTGGGAGGATATTGAAGGATATTGGAGAGCGCTGAAGGACAGGATAGAGTTCCTACCATGGGTCACTGGAGAACTGCAAAAGGGAAATATCGGAGAGGGGATGAGAAAACCAGGGTACAGAGGAGAGTGTCGAAGCACAGGTGACGAGCAAGTATCGCAGTGCAGAAACGAACACCCAGAAGGCAGGGCTGGTATGCGTCAGTCGCTATCACTACATCAGGGCCGGGCCGTCGCCAGGCGTCGGCTGCCTATCGGTGAATCAGGGCGGACCCGGGCCGGGCTGAGACGGCGCAGGGTTTTTACTCGACCAGTTGGTGGGTCGATCACCGCTCGGCACCAAGTCAAACACGCGGCGCCGCCCGACTGACTGAAACACGCGTCACCGAATCCTAAGCAAGCACACACAGACCCCTCAAACACAACACAGACCCCTCCCTCTCCAGCACAACACAGACCTCCGAACACACGTCCTACTCAAAGCGTACACCGTGTCAGTAGGTACGGCTGTTGCTGACTGAACGCTTCACTCGGTCAGCGTTGCACTTGTAGACACAGACAGCCCAGCCACGGCTGCACCACCCGGCTGGCTTGCTGCGCCGGGCTCCGGGGTCGTCGCCCGCGCCGGCCCGCCCGGTAGGCGGCACATCTGCCGGCCTCGTCAGGCGACTACCGTTCCATCCGCGGCGCTCGACCGGGCTGTGTCGAGTCACCGCGCTGCGGACGACGGCTGTTTGTTTGTGTGGGCGGCGGCGGCGGGGGGGGGGGGGGGGGGCGGTAGTGAAGAGAGGGACGCTCCGCCCGGCTGTCGTAAGACCACACTGGTCCGATCTGTTCCCGAGTTGGTACTGGGTGGCACCTAGAACTGCGTCGTGCGTGTAGTGTTAGTTCCCCGAGGGCTCGGTCAGTTGGACGCCATTACTTATGAGCTGCATGCGTCAGAGCATGGCAGGGTGCAGACATGTGCTTGGATCCGGAAAAATGGATCTGAGATCCGATCCCATGGATCCCGATCCGAGATCCATTCAGATCATAGATCCAACCCCTCAATTTTGTCGAGAGATCTACTGGGATCATAGATCTGACCCTTCAATTTTGTCGCTAGATCCACTCGGATCATAGATCTGGCCCTCCAATTTTGTCGTGAGATCCATTGGGATCATAGCTCATAGGTGCTCAAAATGTTAACAACTTTCTTTCATAAGAAGTTATGAGTACCAAAGTATGGTTAGAAACAAACAATCTTATACAAAGGCCATATTAGTAAAGGCATCCAGTTACATTATACAGAATACAAAATAAAGGAGGCTCATGACGGTCACAACTTGAGAGAATTGAGTGACATGAAGATTGTTCACAGTTCACATACCAACAAAAAAGTTTGCATTAACAATTAACATAGAGGTAAGTCAAAGTAATGACTAATAAACAATACATAACTAGGTACCTATCACATCACAATTCATGTTAGAATCTACATAATGATATTGATAAGACAATCTTGCATTAGACAACCATGAGGCTTTCCAGTTTCCAGCTACCACAATTGATTGATAAACAATAAAAGATGATACTGACACATGTGGCTTGGTTAGGTAAAGGTATTTCAATCTATTAAAAGAAATATTTAAATAAAAACTCAGCATATATCGGACGTTTCGTGTTCGGTTTAACACTTCATCGGCGATACTCAATATAATAAAATAAACTGAGATATAAACAAAAGTATAAAAATATTCAACAGCCTGCGGAAGCGCGATGGGAAGCGAAATATCAATTGTAATGGCCTTGGATATTTACCGTAAAATGATTATTCAGTATCTAAATAGAACTCGTGACGTCATTTCAAATAACAAATGAGCTAGGCGTTCTACCTTCGAGTATGATGGAAATAAATAAAAAATCAAACTGGAAATTCAAAAGTCTGGAGTTTTTTTTTAAGAATGTTCATTTTTTTTCTGCCTCACATAATTTTACGATACGATTGTTTGTGAATATCATCTTTGTAGCGTTGATTTTAATGACGTAAGCGTAAGCTGAAACTGTTTTACATGGCCCTGAGCGGTGTGCGCCTTGCATCTTTATTTTATTCACTTTTCAAAAGAATAACAATATCTTACGTCATTAGTTTAACCCGCGCCCTGCTGGAGGGGGGTGTTTGAACACCCCCCCCCCCTTGTGGTTTTTCGCGAATATCTCAAAAACGGCGGCGCGGAGCGCCGCCGTTTTTGGTACACCTTATCATACATCAATTCTACACATGTTGTGAAAATTTCAGACCAAGGTCATTCAAGGTCAGGTCACCAGGTCACTTGAAGTGACCTCACCTCATAAAAACTTTCAATGTCTGCCATAGCTACACCGAGTGACCGATCACTTTGAAACTTTCAGCGATTGCTAAGAGCAACAGCATGTACAAAATGTATATCTCAGAATTTTGATATCGATGACCTAAGGTCAGGTCAATTTTGCGACCTCCCCATTATAAGTCAATGGGAGAAAAATGAAATGCGCCTCTTTTGGATGAAAGACATTATAAACACTCCCAAACACCGAATTACAAGTGGTTTAGACACACTGAACTTGAAAATGGTGTCCGTGACCCTTGTTTATGCCCTGAGGTCATCTTAGGTCACGAATGGTATCTAACAGTTTTTCGCAAATAACTTTTGATAGAGGCATGCTAGAGCGATGAAAACGCCTTAGATGTGTTTAGCTCGACGATACGGATCGACTGATATGCAACATGACCCTTTCCGGTCAGGTCATGACCTTGACCTGAGGTCAAATTTTCAAGTTGACCTTTCAACGTCAAGTTATAGTTCATTCGATGCGTCTTGACGAGAGGAACACGATGCCGGTAAAAGTAAGCTCGTACAAGGCTTGGGTCAAAAGTTATTGCAGAAAAACTGTTTTCGAAAAAATCGGCCATTTTTGCAGTTTTTGCCCCCTGCAGGCAAAACCGTTGACGTTAGGTCAAATCTGAGAGAATTACTCAGAAAGGGCGTTAATAGGGCTATCGAATGCGCTTTTCCGCGGCGCTGTAGCTCTATTGGTTCCCGAGTTATGCGTTGGCTTCTTGGAAATTTTTGACATTCGACCTGGAAATCGGCGAAATTTTGCCTTCAATGACCTCTGGTGACCTGACCTTTGACCTGACCAAAAAATTGACCGAAGTGATTTCGTCCTTGTTTTTGACGCTCTTTCGAACGCCGCCTTCCGCGTATCGCTACGTGGCCCATGAGCCGAGTTACAAGGGGGGGGGGGGTGTTCAAACACCCCCCCCCCCCAGCAGGGCGTGGAAATCCAGGACCCCCAGCAGGGCGCGGGTTAAAGGGCCTATTACGGGGAATCTTTTGGAATCATTACGGTTTTGGTCAAGTTAAGATTTTTCATTGGTCAAACGATAATGACGTAATAAAACCATATTACCAAAACGTGAGCTGTGAATTTCGTTTGTCTTTTTTTGGAAGGCTCTCTCATAACAAAAGCACAGCATGGCACCACACGTGGCACGGTGCCAAAAGTAGGTAATCTGAAGAAGTTGATGCCATTTTTGAACTTGTAATTTTATAAGAAAGTATTAGAGGTTGGTTGCTATTCTTACTAAATCGAAATTGTGTTGCACATACTAATAGCTCATACGAACATTCTGGATTGGGATTTCATACCTGGCGGAAGTGGATTGCTGGATTATTTTTAACAAAACTGACCTATTTGGCTTCCAGGTTTGATTTCCTATAACATCTGTCCATAGGCGGCAGAACAGGGGGGGGGGGTGGCACCAGGGCACGGTGCCCCCCATATATTTTGGCATGTTAACATTAGCCCTACTGGCGTTGCATGGAAAGAATGGGACCAAAATGAAAATCTGCAGTGCCCTGCTGCCACTGCATCTGTCTGTACTGTTTGTTCATTGAATTAAAGTGGCTGTAGCTTGTTGATTGTCATCAGTGCTGTGATGAAAAAGTTACAATTGGTCACAAAAAGTAGCAATATGCATGTTCTTGTTTTATTTTAAATGTAGTACAAATGTTGTTTATTTAAATTCAAATTTAATGATGATACCTAATGATAACAAGTGGTCTCAACCAATAACCATGTCCACAAGTGATAATTCTCAATTATATTGCACTGTAAGGTGTACAATTATGTAGGATAAGGGTTTCATTGGCTACATGTTGTCGTGAGATCCATACAGATCATAGGTCCTCCACAAATTTTTGCCCGCTGGATCCACAGAGATCATAGATCCGACCCCTAAATTTTGTCGAGAGATCCATTCGGATCATAGATCCAACCCCTGAATTTTGTCGAGAGATCCACTCGGATCATAGATCCAACCCCTCTATTTTGTCGAGAGATCCACTGAGATCATAGATCCAGCTCTCGGATCCAAGCACATGTCTGGCAGGGTGGCATGCGAAGGTGGATGGGAAGGGAGACGCTGCAGCTGATGTGAAAGGGTATGGGAGGATGACGTGTGAGGGTGACTGGGGAAGGGGAGCACCGCAGCTGATGTGACGGGGTATGGGAGGGCTGTCGTCGCTTGTTGTGATGCGCTTCCAACGGCTTGGTGTTGCCTGCATTTCAAGGTGGTCCTCTGGGTTAGGTCCACGTCTCGACAGGTGGGTGCGGTCAGCTTTGCCTTTATTCATGATTAATTACCGTTAGTTATACATATAAGAGTGTAAGTCAGACAATGGGTATGTCGCTATCTCTGAAATGAATCCAGCTGTCCGTCTGTTTGACGTCTGCCATCTGCCCATGTCCGTCTGTATACCGCTAGTTCCGTGAGTCGACGAGTATTTGTGTTCTGTTCGTATGCTATGTTCGTTACAACATGCGAATGCTCGACTGATATGTTTGTCTGACGCCCGTCCTTCCTCCCCCAGTACTGGCTGGACCTGGAGCGACCGATGGGACGCCAAGTGGACCTCGCGCCGCACCAGCCCATCCTCTGGTTCTGCGTCAAGTTCTACACACCCGACCCAGCACAACTAGAAGACGAATTCACCCGCTACCTGTTCGCACTACAAGTCAAACGCGATCTCGCGCAGGGGCACCTGCAGTGCAATGACAACACGGCAGCTCTCATGGCCAGCTATATCTGCCAGGGTGAGTGTGTGTCTCTCGGACCGACGATGACCAGTCCGCCGTCCTCTCGGACGGTTCGCGGAACGGGTCCGGCTCCCCAGAGATCCGCGCACTAAGTGCTCCTCCGGTAATGTCGTTACCTGTGACGGCCACGAGACACACGCGGCCTCAGCGGACACGCGCCTCCGGAGGGGGCGGACACGACGACGATGGGAGATGAGCGTACGAGGTGCAGGTGTTTGTGGACTGGAATACTTGGTGAGGCTGAGAAGATGGCTTAGTGAGTTAATTTTTACTTTCAAATTTTAATCGCAGCTCTAACCTTACGAAGAAACCCGCCTGTTCTCAATTTAACCTGTTTCCGACATTGATCGAGGTGCAGCACTTATGTCCAGCAACGGGCAGATTTCATGTGTAGGCGAGATATTCTCCCCTGGTCTTACTGGCAGAAGCTGACCTCATGACGAGTGAGAACTATCCGTCCCGTCCAACGCTCCATCACGTAGCCCCACGGTGATGTCTAAATAAGCAGCGGCCCGCCGCGCCGGCCGGTCAGTCAACGCTGCCCACTCGCCAAAACCCACACAGCGCGGCGTTATAGACTGCCCGGCTGACGCACTCCCCAGACGGGAACTACTAGAGCACACTGGCCTCTGTGTGTGAGGTACCCGAGCCAAAACCGCCGGTACCGCCGGCGTTAGCGGCGCCCCTCGGCCAGTGCTAACAAACCCCACCCGCGGAGACGGCGCCGGCGGCGTGCGGGCCGTGCAGCTGGCCAGCGGCGATCGCCGGCCGCGCTGTGATAACCTCAATCAATATGAGCCGTTAATAAACACCGTGATGGATTGACGGAGCGCTTCGTGCTCATAGGGCGTGCCATCGGCCTCGGGGGCTTCATCGTTTGTTTTTAGACCCAGCGCCCTGTTATGCTTAGCCGACTGGTCTGTCGTTTCTGGCCGGCTTATGGAGCCCCATTGGCCACCCGATTCGCAAAACATAGCAAAGTAGGTGTTCTTGTTACCTGATATGTCTTGGTATTATTTCGCTGGGCTTCCTTCGGCTTAGCTGACTACAAGGCTAGCGTTGCATAGCGCTCGCACCGTGTGAGTGGCGGTATTTTGCCGTGAGGTTTGGCTGGTGGGGTCTGTCCGGTGAGGGTTGGCCAGTTCGGTGTGAGTCGGCCGCTCGGACCGCCCGGGGAAGGTGGCGGACGGTCAGCACGCGACGGCCGGCGCCGCGGCGCGCCCCTCTGCACGCCGTGCGCGGCTCTGCACGCCACCCGTCAGCGGCGTCTGCCTGCTGTCGGTGCTCGCTCCGGTCGGCGGCGGCGGTGACAGGCGAGCGTCCAACGCCAGCGGACGGCCGCGCGTCACATAGCGCCTCTGTGTGCTAGCGCCGCGACTGACTGCGACTGACTGGGACTGGGACTGTGACTGTGACTGGGTGTCTGAACGGCGCCGCTGCTGTTGTTCGTCGGGCACGGGCGGCGGCGCTGACAGAGCCGCTCAGTTCTCGTCCCGTCCCGCTCTGCCTGGCGCCGGCTGTGGGCCGGCCGTCCTACCGAGGCCGAGTGCTACTCGGGCGGACCGGGACGCTTATACGGTCCCTGACGTGGTCGGCTCGTCCCGGCGTCCCCGGGGGAAATGAGCGCAGATCGTCGGTGGTTCCCGGGGTTCCCCTGTGCCGCACCGACCGGTAACTGACCGACTGACGCCGGACGCTCACCCTACGGCGGCTGCCGGGTGAGGTCGCATACCAGCGGTCAATGACTGCTGACTACTGACAGTACTGACCACTGACTACCGAATACAGGCCACGGACTACTGACGACTGCCGACTGCAGACTACTGAATGCTGACCACTGACTAAGTACAGACCACTGACTTCTGACCAGGGCTGCGGAGACGAAGTCGGAGTCGGAGTTGGAGTCGGTCGGATTCGACAGTTCTGCCCGGAGTCGGAGTCGGAGTCGCCAAAATCTTACCGACTCCGGAGTCGGAGTTAACGCTGCATGGCTCAACGTCATGCACCGCACCTGTTTGCTTGACGATACTGCACTCGAAATTAGATTTCGAAACACTTTTTGCTGTCTTGGACGAACGTTTTCAGCGAAAGAGGCAGAAGACGATGAATGCCCCAGAACCTTCTTTTCAATTCTGCATGTTATTTTTAATGCATATTTGCAACGCAAATCATTGGAAAGCACAAGGGATCGTTTCAGGCAAGATAAAAACATCTCCATTAAGAACTTCAATATCATGATATGGATTTTACTAAAACCGTCCGGAGTCGGAGTCGGAGTTGGAGTCGGAATCGGAGTCGATTTTGAAGCCGGAGTCGGAGTCGGAGCCACCCTAAAATCCATCGACTCCGCAGCCCTGCTACTGACTACTGACAATCTTCCACCAACCACTGAGGCACCTCCTTGTCGACCGGCCATTATCGAGTAACGACTTCCAACAATCACTAATCTACTACCTAACGACTGCTGTCTATGTATAATTCACTATCCATTGACATATCTACCTAGTTGTGTCGCTTCTTAATGACAGACTCGCCCTGCTGGACTGGGGAAAGCCGCATTCCACTCTGCAGTCGAAAGGACACCCGAACTCGTGGTAGGATCATGAGTGCATGCCACAGCAATCGACGTGCTCGTACAATCCGTCGTTCTCTTTGTTCTGCGCTCTACTCAGCCAGTTTTTACTTCGTGCTCTTGCTGTTGAAGTTGAGACCACTTGTGCGGGTCGACCAGTGGCCCACTCCGTTACGGAACTGGCTGCCTGCCGCCGCCCTCGCCCCCGCCGCCCCCGCTGCGGCGTGGTCGGACGGTGACATTATGCCATCAGACGACCAGTCAGCCCAATTACTGGCGAGACGGATGAGCGGCTGCCGCCCCCAGGCCGCCCTTGTCACCCCTCGGCTCGCCGCTCGGGGTGGAGGACGTTAGTGGTACGGGCCGGCCGAGAGGTGCTGTGGCGAGGTAGTGTCATCGGCTGGTGTCATTGGCTAGCGTCATCGGTAGTGTCAGCGACTAGTGTCACCGCCTGCACTCGGTAGTATGGTCGATATCATCAACTGCAAGCAGCAGCACAGCTTACTCTGCCCACACTATAAACGGCAGCAGTATCGACTCACTAGTTTTGCCGTCGATCTCCTTGGAGACGAATTCCCTCAGCATTATACGCTGTGCGTTGATGATGCTGAGGCTGGAGGCTGAGACCCATGCTGGACGGAAGGGACGTCCATGTTAGTGACCGTCGCCGCCGCCCACCGCACCTGGGCCCATGTTTACGGCAGACGGACGCTGCACCAGCCTTCCGACAGGATGGTGCGCGCTGCGTGGCGATTCGGTGACAGTGAGACTGGGACAATTGGTGCGCCAGACTGGTGACTCAGTGTTAGGCGGGCGGGACGGGACGGGACTCCACCCACGTCATGTCATATGTCGTAGGTACACGTCACCTCTGATGAAGTTGATGGCTGATTAGGATTCCACCCACAGACTCCCTCTAGTCATGAGGAGAGGGGTGTAAGGATGACCTCTGGCTCGACTCTTAGCCCGCTGCTCCACGCCCAGGTTTTAGTGTGACGGTACGGGCCCCTCCCACCGTCAGTAACTGCCGGCTCTCGGTGTTCGTCGGAGTCGAGAGGACCGGCCGGGTCGATGGTGCGCCGTCCGTCCGCACACGGTCCTCTGCCCACCGTCTGCCGCTCTCTGTCCAGATCTCCGTCCACCGCTTACCGGCTGCCGTCCTCATACGCTGTCCACCGCACACTGTCCTCTGCCCACCGTCCGTCGCTCTCTGTCCAGATCTCCGTCTACCTGCTATCGCTGGTCGTCCTTATATGGCGCCCACCGTCCACCGCCCTCGTCTACCGTTATCCGTCCACCGCTCACAGCCTGCTACCATACCTCTCTGTAACCATCCGCTGCCCTCATATACATATACACCTCCCACCGCCTGTCGCCCTTTTCCCATCGCCCGCCGCTCTCTTCCCATCGTCCACCGCTATTTCCTGCCTCCCACCGCCCTCTGCCTGCCGCCCACCACTCTGTACCCACTCTCCACTCTCTCTCCGCTCTCCGCCCGCCGGCCTCTATGAGCCGTTGCACGGAGCCCGCGGCGGTAAGCGGACTGGCTGGCACTTTGGCGGCACGGTGGTATCTTACGCGGTCGGTGGCCTGCAGTGCCGGCACTCGGAAACTCCGGTACAGCTGTAAAAGCACAGTGGAGCGGCGGGGTGCGCTAAGAAATAGCCGAAGTCAGCGGGAAGTCGATGTTTCTTAGAGATCAAGGACATCCTGTGGGCGTGTTTTGCGCTGTTTCCGATGCTTTAACTGCGAACGCTGATAATTATCCCTGAAATTACACACAACTGTAAACATAGCCTTAGATACGCTTGTCCGGCTCAAATCACTCATGTCAGTTTTCGTGCCCAAAATCTTGCTCATGTGACAGACTGACAGTGACATGAGTCTCGCCGGTCGTATGATAGGGACCATGTTTGCAGGGAAGGTTTGCAGATCTCCGGAATATATTCTGCCGGATCTGCATACCCCTTTACGCTACTCTCTGCCGTTGGTCATGGGGCACTGCAGCACGCGTGACCGCACCGCCGTCGGCCGCGATATTCGGCGGACAGACGAACGATCTCACAGACGGAAGGACGGCCCGACGAGTGCCGTGACGGCCAGTCTGATTAGGTGTGCGTCAGGAGTGGCACCGACGTCGGCCCCTGAGTGCTGATGGACCCCCGCCTCCTCTCCCGGGGGGCCAGCGGCGGGCGCTCGTACGCCGCTGATGGACCCAGCTGTCCTACCGGGGGCAGAGTGCCGAACGGTGCACTTCGGTACTCTATCTCGCTATCGCGGAATTATGCTGGTGTGGGTCGTTTGGTGGTGGTGTCGGTGATGGTTGTCGGTCGGCTGCTCTCGCAGACTCCCCTCCACCCCCGCCCTCTGGAAGTGTCGGCCGCTCGGTTTGCGGCTCTCTGACGCCGGTGCGTGTCAGACCAGCACCAACACCCCGAAATAGCGCCGGTCGGGGAGCCGCCTGGACCTGGAGTCTCGCCAGACCCATGTATCGACACCGCGCCGGCCGGCTCCGAGCGCCGTGGCGCCGCCGCGGCCGCCCTCGGGACGATATTGCACGCGCTACGAACCCCACCCGGGCAGTGACGGATGCCGGTCAGCCGACGACCGGCGGCTCTCACAGCAATAACGGACGAGAGGGGGGCGATAAAGGCGAGTCGGCGGCATCGTATTGGTGAGATACACCGGCGCGGCGGTGGTCGGCGTTTGTCAACGGACGAATTAAAATGTGAGGACGAGTCAGCTGACCGACAGTCTGTGGAGCGTCACTGTCTGCAGAGGACGACCTGATCTCGTCTGGTGACTCGGAGAAGCGGTGGTTGGATTCCTGCCCGCCGGTAGCATGTCGAGCCGTCTGATGTCGTTCCAGGCCACCTGGTGTGGGTGGGTCACAGACGTCTGTCGAGCGGTGGGTGGGCGGACGGCGGTGACGGTGTCTGAGGGACAGTTTCCTCCGCCGGCCGCTATCGGCCCGCCCGGCCTCTCATGACCGCCGGCCACGGACGGCGACTGTCGCGCCCCGATAGCCGCCGAGTTATGGCGTGATAAGTCGGAGCGGGCTGTGACGGCCGCCCCGCCGGGACCTGGGGCCGGCCTCACCGCGGTGTGCGGCGTGGTAACACCGGCGGTAATGGAGACAGGGGGAGAAGAGAGACTGGCAGAAACGTGGGGAATTGGTGACAGCTAGACTTGAAACATCACACACCCTTGACTCACCGCGTTTGTTGCGACATTTTTACATTGCAGGTCGTCCTTGGCGTTGTCATTACACCGTTACGCGTGAATAATTCTGCCAAATATGGGAAATCTGAGGACATCTACTCGTATGCATTTTTGAGGAAGGAATGTCTAATGTTTGTATTAAGCATGTTTCATGGTTAGAATGTGAAAGTAGCTCAGAGCTAGCTTTAGGTATACTTGTGATATATTACAAAAATGTTAAGTCTTTTTTTGATTTCTTAGAATAGTGATGCGAATAGGTTTCCGAAAGTATGTTATCAGCTGGCTGATGACCTCAAATATTTCCAATTTTACGCAGAATTAGCTGTTTCCCAGAAGTCTACGCGGTAGTGCTTTTGGTGACGGTCGTTTTCCTTACCCTGACCTCTGCCCTTTGATCTGCCGACAGCCGAGTACGGCGACTTCTCTGGCCACGAGTCGGCGGACGCGTCCTACCTGCGGGCGTGTCGCGTGATGCCCGGCCAGGACGCCGACATGGAGCGTCGGATCATGGAGTCGCACCGGCGGCTGGTCGGTCAGACGCCGGCCGAGGCCGACCTCAACCTGCTGGAGACAGCGCGGCGCTGCGAGCTCTACGGCATGAAGATGCACCCGGCCAAGGTGAGAGCTCTACGGCATGAAGATGCACCCGGCCAAGGTGAGGCGGCCCAGGAATTGATCCATTGCTGCGGATGGGGATGGGAAGGTGGTGGCTGTGGAGGGTTATAGGTTGTAGGCTGGGTGACACTGTCAGGCCAGCTACGATCGGGTGCCGGTAGAAGGGGCCACTGTGAGGACCTGTTCAGTGTTCAATCATGAGCCCGATGTTTGCGCTATGGGCAGCAGGTCAATGGCTGCTCTCTAGCGGAGTGTCGACTTCTTTTACAATGAGTCCAGTTTGGTGTCATAAAGCTGGCGGTTATGAGCACATTTCATTAGCTAACATCTTTTCGATATGGTGTCATCATAATGCATGATGTCATGCAAATATGCAGGCACTCCAGTGGCTCTTTGATTCGATAGCTTTAACAGCTTACGTTCAGAACTGAGAACCGCTGACCCTAGGCCCTTAGGCCGCTGACTGCGATTTGCATTGTCAGCATGAGTCTTGTCTACGTTCATAATACCAGTGACTCTAAAATCGCCGCTTCTGGCTGCTTTTCCAAGTTACCACATTCACCTCGTTTGCGTTACCACGCTCATCTCCGTGTCATACGTATTTTATCGCCGCCACTCTGTATCGATACCCGCCTTTTTCCATTGCAGGACCACGAGGGTGTGCCCCTGAACCTGGCCGTGGCGCACATGGGCATCGTGGTGTTCCAGAACTACTACAAGATCAGCACCTTCTCCTGGGCCAAGATCAGAAAGCTGTCCTTCAAGCGGCGCCGGTTCCTCATTAAGCTCCATCCTGAGGGACATGTGAGTGACTTGGTGAAGGAGTGGGGAAGTGGTCAGGAGGGGCATGGGTACAGCCTAGTGCTTCCGCCGAGCTTCATGCAATTAGGTGCCATGAGCCCATGAGTTAGGTCGTAAATAGAATAGGTGTAGTTTGATATAACTATGCTTTGATTAGGACAAAACAATACCAAATGTAGGTTAGTATTCGAGACGTCGGATGTTTTATGTTACTAGAAGCCTGCCTGGCATCCGTTTAAGTTTGTGTACTGACAAGGGGAGAGTTTTAGCTATTAGTGCTGCAGTACCGCTTACGCTAGTGTCAGTGTGGTTGCGGGGAGGGGCTGTGAGATACTGGCGCCCAGCTGGGTGCCGCTAGCAGACTATTAGCTCGGCAGTACCGCCTGTGTTCTCGTGTAGTCGCGGGGAGGGGCGCGTGCAGACGGCTCCGTACTGATGTCGCTGCCTTGCCGCTGTCTGTCGCTACACTCACCAGCCCGAGGTACGGCGTTATGTACACCCCTAACTTTTGAAATATTTAGTAGTCGTGTGTCTCTTCAGTATGAATTGGTGGATGTGCGAGGATAGCTACTACGCATGATGCTGCTACAGCAATCACTCTTTGATGGTGTTTTGCTACAGAAACTACTCAGATCTGGGTATTTCTTTGTATCCTGGCAGGAGTTATTTGCTGAAAAAAACATAATGCTTGACTTTGATATTTGGTTATATCTTGACTTATTCTAGCACTTTTGCCTACCTTTCATCTTGGTCCTGGGCTGCTTGGTTTCTTATAAAACAGGTATATCATGGATTCTATTTTAACCCTATTAGTGGCAGGGGGGGGGGGTTAATCCACCCCTCAGGTTTTTCGGGAATATCTCCGAAACCGCTGAAGCTACGATGCTGAAATTTTCTGACTTTTCCTAAAACTAAATTGGGCACATTCCCTGAAAATTTCAAGTTCATACCTTTACCAGGGGCGGCTCCAGAGCACTGGGAATTGGGGGGTCCTATTCGTGAAGCGAGTCATTTTGGGCGAAGATCACGAAGTTGATGTATTATAACTGTATACAACAGTTCATTGAATGAAAGGATAACATCTACAAAGTTATTGTGCATCCTCTTTTGACACGTTTTTGCTATAATAGGCGGATCCAGGCGTCCAAAAAGGGGGGTTATGTTTTACCTCCCAACATAGGTGCCCTGACACCGCCTATGCATGACCAATACAATTGTAGTCGTTTTCTCATAAGAAAATTGTAAAATAACAAGACCATTGTTACCCTTTTTAGAAACAGTACCAACAAAAACCTTATTTACTATACTTTTTGTGTACCCCCAATCTCAATTATCTGTATCCGCCTATTATTTTTGAAAATGCATATTTTTAGGATCCATGTGAATTCCTGGTTCATTCTCTATCGATCGGCAAAAGTTGCGTTAAGATTGGTTCAGAAACCTGGCCGTGATAAACAGTCTAAAATGTATCTGCAATTTGCCCGTTTTTACCCCCCTCTACCCCCCCCCCCCTATTGACATTTTTTAATTTTTATTTTTTAGAAATGTAGATCACGTTGAGCGAAATCGAATGCCGTTTGAATTTTGAAAATCGGCCCGTTAGATCTCGAGATATCAAGGGGGGGGGGTCGTAAACAGCCCCCCTGCCACTAATAGGGGTAGCCAGGAGCCTGCCACTAATAGGGTTAAGCGATTTTCCTGTTGGTATGCAATATGCATGGTACAGCGGGTAGTATGATCCGAACTTTGCATGCCTTTCCTGTCAATTCCGGGATTAATTGGTAATGGCTTCTGGCAGAAGAACTTCTGAAAATTCTTCACTTTCACTTGTCACTTTCCACATCGTGGTTGTTCTTTTCCAAAAATGATTGTATCATGCGGTCACGTCCTTTAATTGTTTTGTGTATGTTCGGCTGTGGTTCATGTTCGCTCGTCTTCCGACTTCTAATGGAAGTGAGTTCATATGAATGACATGGCCCCTCGTAATCGCTTATCGTCGTCTCCAGTTCATTGCGCCACGGCAGTGCCATCTCATCTGTCTTCTCCTCCATCCACTCCCCTTATCCCTCCTCACCTTCCCGTCGGTCTTTGCCCTGTCGTCGTGAAGTGACCACTCACTTGACCTTCTAAGCATTATCATCGTGATTCACCGCACAAACAGCACACCACTCGCCCTTTGAGTGGACTTTGTGCACTTAAATTCACCGCGACGATTCCTCAAGTGCCGCAAACTACAGAGAGTTGTGAATGACTCTTCTCGCTTTGGCCATCGCCCAGGCTACGCAGAGTGGAGAGCGAGGGAGATGATATTGTAAAAGCACTTGAACTCTCTAATGTATCTGTTTTGTCCTGCTCTGACAAGTTTGGCTCGCCCGTCAGGGTTACTACAAGGACACCGTGGAGTTCTTCTTCGGTACTCGCAACTACTGCAAGAACTTCTGGAAGAAGTGTGTGGAACACCATGGCTTCTTCCGATGTCTGGACGTGGCGCAAAAGAGCCGCTCCAAGCCGCGCGTCCTGCCGCGGGGCAGCTCGTTCCGGTGAGAAAGGAGAGGGAATGTTCGTGCTGTGGGTAGAGTGCGCTGGCTACCTTTGGGGAGTTACGGGTATAATAGCTGCCGAGTAAAAAGTAGGTAATTGCTAGCTACTGCAGGCAGATTTGCGTTACGACAGGCTACCATGCTGGAGATGTTTGATGCTGTAAGCAAAGCGAAAGATATCTTAAATACTTGGCTACGTCGTCACAATTCATAGCATACCACGGTGCACTAGAATGCTAAAATGACAGAATATTGAAGATGTATCGGGAGATAAAAACAGTGCCATGCGTGACTACTGAACAGTGAACATAGCCAAAGATCGCGACTCGCTTGGATTCATGTGACGTCTTTCTGACTGTTTGTTGTACTTTCCACTCACAGGTTCAGCGGCAGGACTCAGAAGCAGATGATCGAGTACGTCCGGGAAAACTACGCCAAACACCAGGGCTTCAACAGGTCCGTGCGGGGCTTACAGACTCAAGTTTCTTCGATCGACTTATGCATGGCCCGTGGTGTAACCCTAGCTAAACGAGCGGACCAACAATGCCGTTATAGTAATAGACGTCGCAACAATATTGAGTAACCAGGTCATTGGGTATCTATGAAAGGCATCTACGTTGCTAATGAATTTCTTTGCCTGTTCTCGTTGCCGATTTATTGCCCATGTCTCTTTTATGAGCTGAAGTACAGCGCTGTCATCGGTCAATAACCAATGGCCTTTTCGAATTTTTACTGATATGTGACGGTCCCGCCCGCCGCCTCAGGTCACAGTCGTTCCGATCGTCGAGCGCTCTGCGCGGCACCACCAGCCTGGCGGGCTCGACGGTCGGCCCTTCTCTGTCGGCGCACCCGCTCATCCCGGCTGAGCTGCCGGCAGACAGGTCCACAGGTCAGTCAGGACTCAGGAGGAGTCTGGGTGTCGCAGTCTGAGAGTCGCAGTCTGAGAGCCGCATTCTGAGAGTCGCGGTGACTAACCAGTCACTCGCCTGACGGTTCAATGCAAGGGGCTTTTATGTAGTAACACTTAACGGGGCAATGACAGGGGGAGGGGGGGGGGGGCAGCCGGTGGAGCTGGCGTTTAATTAGTAGTGTGGTAAATGAGTTCACAGCACTGTTCTGTGACACTCTGCGCCCTGCCTCCATGTAGTGTATCAGACACAATCATGGCACTGTTTTCTGCGCAAGCGTGATGTTTCAGAACCTTTACTGGAACCAATGAGTCCTAACTTTGTGGAACTCCATACCACATGTCCATCTATTGACGAGTGTTTCTGTTGATATTGTGTGGCCCGCCCATCATTGTCCTGGCTTGTCCCCGTGTCTTGCAGTGGGCCAACCCTTCTACCTCACCTCCTCATGTGTTTCAGTGGGACGCCCGTCTCTCTCACCTCCCCATCTGTTTCAGTGGGCACGCCTGTCTCGCTGTCGTACGGCTCTGTGACGCTGCCGTCCTCGACAGCGCCCCAGTCGCCCCAGTCGGGTACCGAGCGAGATACGGCCGAGCTGGACACCTCGCGCGGAGAGGCGTCCGGCTCGCTGGCCTCGTCTCCGCCGCAGTACGCCGCGCCGCCGCCGCCGCCGGCACTGCCAGGTCAGGAGAGTGAGCCGGACGACAGCGAGCCGCGCTCGTCCTGTGACTCGTGCGGCCGCGGCCCGTCGGCGACCGCTTTCTCTGTCCGCAGCAGTCGCAGTCTGTCCGTCTCCGAGACAGCTGATGAGACGGATGAGCTGGCCGCGGGGGTGAGCGTCGGTCGGCGCCGTGGTCAGCTCTCAGGAGCCAGCCACCAGTCGTCCAGTTTGAGCTCCGTCAACGAGATCAACACGGTGATCGACCGACGGCTGAGCGGCGAGCCGGCTATCCTACAGGACGACAACGTGTCTCACGACTCGTACGATCTGCTGGAGGACAGCCCGCCGCGCTGCTGGTCCCCAGAGCTCGGCTGGCCACCGGCGCGGCCCGTTCTACTTCCCGGCACCGAGCGAGAGCCGCTGCTGCTGCCGCCGGAGCCGTTCGCCACGCCGCCGCCCCCGCCGCAGTCTGCCGGCAGTGGCGCGGGGACAGGGGGCTCCCCGCGGCGGCACCGGGTGCGTGTGGAGGTGGAGCGGCCGCGGCGACCCGATCAGAGTCCGGTGCTGTTTGCGCGAGCGGCGCTGACAGTGCACTCTCCCCGCACACTGCGCCGTGACTACGTGGAGGTGCACCAACTGCCGTCAGAGCGCGCGTATAGCTCTCAGGATGACTCACTTGACGACTGGCTGCAGGTCCGCTCCATCTCCGGCGCTCTAGAGCGGGAGATTCTGCAACATCTGGCCGAGCAGCGCGGCGGTGACGGTGCTGACGATGAACCCAGCACGCTGTCGTCGAGCTCGAGGCCCGTCGAAGACGACTCGACGCTGCAGTACGACACAGTTCCTGACGAGTCGGACGACCCCAGTCAGGACGAGCGGCTGGTCGGCCGGCGGGGCGGCACCCTGCCGGCCGCGCGCGGGCTCCTTAGTCGTATCAGTGAGCTGAGCTCGGAGTTGGACTCTCGCCGCTCGACGCCGTCGTTCAGCGCTCCGTGTGAGGAGCTGCCGAGCCAGGGCGGCGGGTGCACGCTGGTCGGTCTCGGCGCCGGGGGCGAGCCGAGCGAGTCGTCCACGGAGGACGGCGGCCGAGACTCGCCGTCCGGCTCTGCCGAGCCCGACTTCCCGTCGCCGCCCAGCTCGCTGCTGGAGGCCGGCTGGCCGGCGCCGCGCCGCGCGGCGGACCGGTGCGCCGGCCGGCCGCGGCGCGCCGCCAACAGCGGCTCCGACACGGACGCCGGCGCCGACCTGGCCGGCCCGCTGGAGACGGCGCCGACCCGCCGGTGTCCGGCCGGCTCCCGCACCGCCGCCCTATGACGGTCCCCGGCAGCCCGCTCCAGGGGCTGAGAGGGCCCCGTCCGGCCGCCGACTGCAATAACGCGGCCCGGGAAACGTTCCGGCCGGCGCCGGCCGAGCTGGCCGCTCGCACAGCGCAGCTTTCACTCGTTATTTATTGCGAAGTAGTGAGTCGTTACGGGCGGCGTGGCGTCTGTTTTCCTGCCGCCGCCGGAGGTCTACTGTTGCCGACCGGCTGACCCGTTACAAAGACGGCCGTTTTATATTGATGACCCAACGTCACCCCACGTGTCCACTCGTCCATCGCAGTCCTCGCCTCACAGCCGCTCGTCACATCATGCCCTCCCTGCCCCTCCCCTGACCCCGCCCACCCTGCAGCTGCTCACTGGCGCCGCGCAGTGCCTTTTTGGTTGTGCGGGCCGCTCCCCGGCCTCCCCTGGCCTCCCCCGGCCTCCCCAGCTGTCCCGCCGCCCTCCCGGCGGATGATACTCGCCCTGTGATAGCTGCGCCGTCGGAGACGGCTCGTCCGCTCCAAAGGCACGGCGGCGTCCCCAGTTTCAATACATACGTGCCGATTCTGAGTGGACGTGAGTTGGACTGGTGTGATGGTGTGCTGTGTGAAGGGTGGGCCGCGAGGGCGAGTATGTATGAGTGTATCAGCTTTCCAAAGCTGCGAGGACACGCACAGTTTGAACTGTCTGAAGGTGAGGCTCCGCTCTATCCATATCGGTGTATGTGGCCTGCCGCACGCTCCATGTACTTTGTTCGATCACGTTTGTGATCGATTTGGCATGACTGCCGGTCGGCGCGCCTGCCTGCTTGTCTTATCTGTGGCGGGGTCAGCCCACGCTACGTCCAGCCGGCGGGCTTCATCTCACGGCGGTCTCGGGAATATCGCCGCTCGCGCCTCCCTTTCGTTCCATTCAGTTCAGTTTTCACGACAAAAGCTGTTACGTTTTGTTACGTAGTGAAGCTGCGGCCCATGCAGCCTACCGAAGGCCCCGCAGACTTGGTTGGCACATATGGGTGCACCGGTTTTGTGCAGCACAGCAAGTGGCTGTTTTTTATCAGTATCTTTATGACTTTCAGTGTTTTTAATCTTTATTTACTGCTCCATATCGTTATTTTTGCGAGTTGATGATAATTTTGTCATAGATGACATCACCATGATGAATGTTTCAAGACTCGACCCGCACGTTTAAACGTGCATTGTTTTGTTTGTTTTTATTTGTTGTACAGCCGTTATAAGATGATTGTTGTATTGCACGTCTCATTCAAACGTTTTTATCTTCACGTGTATGTTTTCATTATTGTTTCTTCTGCAGCAGCATGTCTGATGTTCATTGCTCATGTTACCGTGTTTATCCATATTTGCATGTCACATAATGTTTTCCAGTTCACAACTGCCATAATGCTAGTTAATTACTTGGTTTATTCATCTCCGATTACTTATCAACAGTAAAGGTAATATTTTGTCATTGTATAGCCTACAGAGAACGTGCCCTGTTCTCCCGGTGTATCTGCGCCTTCTGACCTCGGTTTACCCCTACAGACGACGGCACCCTGCCCGTGCTCTCGGTCAACGAGGGCGGCTCGGAACCCGACGAGCCGCCGCCGCCGCCGCCGCCCCCGCCGCCGCCGGCGACCGTCTCCCCGCCGCCACCGCCGCTCCCCGAGCCGCGCCTGAACGGCACCGGAACCGCACCACTTCCGGTGGAGAACGGCCAGCCGGCGCCGCCGGAAATCCGCCGGAAGCCGCGCCGTATCCCGGCCGACCGGGCCTTCTTCATCGCCAAGGAGATGCTGAGCACCGAGAGGACGTACCGCACCGACCTGCGGATACTGCACGTGGTGAGGAGTGCGGATGGCGAGGGTTTGGACCGACGAGGGTGCGGGCTGCGAATGGGGGGAGGCGTTGCTGGGCTGTTGGAGAGGGGGCGTATGGTTGCCTGGATTGATGAATCCCGCGGTGGGTGGTTAGTAGGGTGGCACTTAATTTCGACTTTTTTAATTTCGACCGGGACGGGTTGTAAACTTTGGGAAGACGGTCGTCCCAGTTTACAGTCATCCGATCGTGGTGATCGGGAAACGTGTTCCGTTCCGAGCACTCGGTGAGCCACCAGGGCTCTTCATGTCGCCCTCGCTTCTTCCGTCTTCCTCCAAAGCCTTGGTTTGATGAGTAGAAGAGTGTATTTACAAATTTCAGATTTTACTAATGTACAGCACACACGGACGTTAGACGGTATACTAAAACTACGCGCATGCGCTAGACGGTCTATCTAGCAACGTGAGACATGCGCAGCGTGTGTGCGCGGATATACGAGTATACATAAGCAATGTCGCACCGACACATGCGCAGCAGGTGTGCGCGGCTGTAGGGAACTCCTACACTACCCCCTCCCTAGACGGGTCGCGAACGTGACGCGTCGAGATCGCTGTGGGGATCGAACGTCGCGATCGATGCGAGAGCGCAAGATAGATCGCGGTGGAGCTGGTCCCGGTGCTGCTGCTCTTGGAGATGGTTGTTCTGCAGGCGGCGTGTCTTGTGGCAGCATCAGCTCCAGGCCGTCCGACCGGGCAGCTGATGGTGGCAGAGTCGCAGAGGCAGGAGATTGCTGCGCAGGTAGGTGTGGCGTCTCTTCCGGAGACGCAGGCTCACAGTGGTCGATGTTGCTGATTGGTGCGCTGGCGGCCACCGGCTGCTTGTTGGGTGGAGCTGGCGTCGGCGTCGGTCGCTTCGGTAGGTTGCCGCGAGGAGATGCTTTGAGTGAGGCGTCAGCGTCGATCCGTTGCTGTTTGGCAGTCTTCGTGTTCCGCACGAAGAGAAGTGTTGCGGCAGATGCTTTCGACCGGCTGCACGGAGGCTCGCAGCGGCGGGCCTTGTTGCCGAAACGCTGGTGGTACCAGCAGACAGAGCTGTCTGGGTACGTCGGCGTCGGAGGGCGTGACGGGCGAGGCGTCTGACGGCTGCGATGTCGACCTTTGTTGCGGTGGGAGAAACTGCACGGCGCTTTGCAGCGACGCGCTCTGGCACCGAAGCGCTGGTGGTACCAGCAGATCTCGTAGGTTGACGGATGCGCTGGCTTTAGAGGGCGGTTTTCATGGCGTCGTTGATGCTGGCTTCGGCCAAGTTGCGATGCTGCGCCTTTGAGTCGACGCTGGGTGGCCTCCATTTGCTGTACTCGGACGATGAGGGTCGCGATGGTGGCTAGCAGGGCTGTGAGCCGACCTGCTGCCTCGGGTTCGGGTGCCGGCGAGCTGAAGCTGGTTGCGGGAGGAGCGGTGTGCAGCCGGGTGGCTTCGCTCGACTCCATGGTGTGGTCCACGAGTAGCACGGATCACGTCGGGGTCACCAGTGTAAACTTTGGGAAGACGGTCGTCCCAGTTTACAGTCATCCGATCGTGGTGATCGGGAAACGTGTTCCGTTCCGAGCACTCGGTGAGCCACCAGGGCTCTTCATGTCGCCCTCGCTTCTTCCGTCTTCCTCCAAAGCCTTGGTTTGATGAGTAGAAGAGTGTATTTACAAATTTCAGATTTTACTAATGTACAGCACACACGGACGTTAGACGGTATACTAAAACTACGCGCATGCGCTAGACGGTCTATCTAGCAACGTGAGACATGCGCAGCGTGTGTGCGCGGATATACGAGTATACATAAGCAATGTCGCACCGACACATGCGCAGCAGGTGTGCGCGGCTGTAGGGAACTCCTACAGGGTAGCCATATTGTTCTACCTCACGAAAAAATGATCTGTATGAAATTTTATAAAAAAAAAACTATTTATATTTAGAGGTAGCTCAATGGGGTCATACTTGGTACATATTGAGAAAACGTATATTGTGAACGGGGATTCAGATGTGTGTCGCGCCTTTCCAAGCATTGTCATATTTGAGCTGCAATACGTTTAAATGAATGATAGATGCCTTTCTATTTGTTTCATAACCACAGTGTTTCTCGCCGCAAACGCGCTGTGACGCAATGCGTGATTCAACCAATGGCCGTTCAGCGTAGTTTAGCTTATTTTGTTCGGTGACGGTAGCCCGCTGCCAGGCGCATAACTTCAGCTCTTCTCTCGTATTACGATGGTTGGGAAGGGTCACGAGACTGCTGGCACTTACCGGGGTTACATGAGCAAATAAATGCGTATCAGGAATGGTTTTTCTTTGCTGAGTATTGTGATCCGTTTGTAATACGCATTTACTCTGCTGATGTATCCCCGGTTACTGATGCGCAGGGGGACACTGCCAGTGTACGGCCATAGGGCAGGTCTCCGTGTCTTCGTGATGTCAGGGAGAAGACGTGCACGTGAAAAAGATAAGTTGACTGTTTTGCTAAGCCTTTTCAGAACATTTTTCGCTAGCCAGGCTCAAATTGACAGGCCACAGCAAACGCTGTTCAAGAATCCCTCGATGAGTGAGAGTTGAATGATTGAGTGAAAGCGCTCAGTTTTGACACAAGTGCATCGAACACCGGTCTCAATGCAGGAGCCTGCACGATCATCAAGCAGCGGCTTGAGCACTGAGCAGGACTTGCTCCACCTGACTTGCCACAACATTTACGAGTTTGTTCTATAAAGACATTTTCAGCCTGCCTCGGCTCGTCCAGCGGCCCAGACGTTGTTTTGTTTAAGCGCTTCCATAAAAGTGGGCGGCTAGATGGAACGAAGCCATAAACCTTCCAAAACTGACATGTCCCACCTCCACAACCCGCGTGATGCTCTTGCACAGTTCGGTCGTACCGTGAGATGCTGGAGCTGGCCATCACTGTCCTCGGTGGTGCTCCGAAACGAGGTATGAAGATCGCTCGCCTCGATATGCTCCTTGTGTGCTGCAGGTTGACCAATGCCATTTACGCTATGAAGTTTTACCTCTTCCGAGCACAATCCCGGCTCACTACGTCTAAGAAGAAGAGCCTCCAACAAATCGTGACCTTTGTGGGAACAACGTAGTTTTCGGCTCGATTCAATGCACCGCTTCTGGCGTCTGCACCAGCGCAAGATTTCGACTTCCTCAAGTCCCTCCTGGAGTACGAATTGGACGAATTGGTGTTCGAATTGGTGTCCAAGACGATAGCCATTGCCTTCAGCCGTCACCTCTGGTATCTAAATGAGAGGCTGGTCGCCCTCAACTTCTAATGAAGGAGATTACGATCGCTGCTACTAAACGTGAGATGGCTGCATCGTTACGAGAGAAGGAGAGGGCCGAGTAACCCTCCCCTCCCCCCGTCTAGCCCACGTTGAACTTACTATAGCTTCAGTCTCTAGCAAGTCCACGGCAGACTTCGTCATATCACAACTGGCTTCACAAGCTTCTTCAGCATCCTCGGTATGGACACCGACTTCCTCTTGAAGGATCTGATTCCTTGGAGGTCAAGCCATTCTACAACGCCGCCATGCGCTACATGAGGTCTCTTCACGCCTCTACGACTTCGCGGAACGAGGCATTTTGTTGATGGCCAGGAAATCGATCTGACCCCCACAAAGGATAAAGATAACAGCAGCTCCTCTTGTAGGTCGTCGAGGAGCAAAGACGCAAGTATTCTGACATACGCAAGGCGATTGTAACTTCTAAGTAGGCAAGACTAGCCGACGAATGATGTGTACAAGTGTTGGCTGATTACGGATGATACCGCTTTCTCTTTTCATGGAGTTATGCAGTAAGTTATGCATACCTTCAAAAGAATTATGTGCCTCATATGTACCTATATATCTGAGCTTTAGGTGCTGAAACGTTTCGATAAAGTCTTGGCAGCGTCCAATGTCATTGCGAACATCAGAAATACACGTGGAAATTAAAATTTCGGCAAAATTGTGTTTTTCACAAAAATGTGAACTTTGACCTGGTTGAGCTACCACTAAATAAACATATTTTCCAAAAATATTTTACACACAACGTTTTCTCGGGTGGTAGAACAGATTGGCTGCCCGTCCCGTTGAAAATTCTCAAAACGAAATTTTAGCCCCGTTTTAGTGCCACCCTAGTGGTTAGCTTGATGGTGTCTGTGAGGCACTCGGGGGCCCAGCTAGGGGAGGGACAGGGAGGGCCCTCAGTCAATGTGTCTTGCCGCAGTGGTTCTGCCCCGTGTATGTGTGCTGGCAGCCGCCTGACGGGTGCCTTTCCCCGCTGCTGGCAGTGGTTCCGAGAGGCGGTGGAGGCCCAGCCGGGTGTGCCCATCGGCCTGCTGTCGCAGCTGTTTGTCCGTCTAGAGCCCATCTACACGGTACACAGCCAGCTGCTGAGGGACCTCGAGCAGCGACTCATCGCCTGGTGAGTGGCCGCCGCGCGATACTACAGTCATGTACTTAGGCCTGTACCCTAACTTGTATCCCGGTCTGTACCCATGTCCAGCTGCTGAGGGACCTCGAGCAGCGCCTCATCGCGTGGTGAGTGACAACACTGTGCCCGGGACAGCGCCTCGGTCTGTACCCGGTCTGCACCCTAACCTAATACCCCTGTACAGCTGGTGCGGGACCTTGAGCAGCTGGGCCCCATAGCATGGCGGGTAGCCGCACTGTGCCTCGCCCTGCTATCATGTCTTTACCCATCGTAGTTGGAACCCGTACTTAATGTTGTCTTTAATCCTTTGAATAAAACTTGAGCGTAAACCTATGATTATATTAGAATGTCCTTTTTATCTCCGCGTTCGGTGCAAACAGTTTGTTCCCCATTTCGTTGTCTCTTCCCTGCATCGCATAGCATTTGTCTCCGTTTTGTTCCCAGGGAGCAGAGCAGCCGTCGGACGGCCTGTGATGGGTGAGGTATGGTGGTAGTGTCTGACTATGTATGCCTCTGCGTTCACAGGGAGCAGAGCAGCCGTCGGACGGCCTGTGATGGGTGAGGCATGATGGTAGTGTCTGACTATGTATGCCTCTGCGTTCACAGGGAGCAGAGCAGCCGTCGGACGGCCTGTGATGGGTGAGGTATGATGGTAGTGTCTGACTATGTATGCCTCTGCGTTCACAGGGAGCAGAGCAGCCGTCGGACGGCCTGTGATGGGTGAGGTATGATGGTAGTGTCTGACTATGTATGCCTCTGCGTTCACAGGGAGCAGAGCAGCCGTCGGACGGCCTGTGATGGGTGAGGTATGATGGTAGTGTCTGACTATGTATGCCTCTGCGTTCACAGGGAGCAGAGCAGCCGTCGGACGGCCTGTGATGGGTGAGGTATGATGGTAGTGTCTGACTATGTATGCCTCTGCGTTCACAGGGAGCAGAGCAGCCGTCGGACGGCCTGTGATGGGTGAGGTATGATGGTAGTGTCTGACTATGTATGCCTCTGCGTTCACAGGGAGCAGAGCAGCCGTCGGACGGCCTGTGATGGGTGAGGTATGATGGTAGTGTCTGACTATGTATGCCTCTGCGTTCACAGGGAGCAGAGCAGCCGTCGGACGGCCTGTGATGGGTGAGGTATGATGGTAGTGTCTGACTATGTATGCCTCTGCGTTCACAGGGAGCAGAGCAGCCGTCGGACGGCCTGTGATGGGTGAGGTATGATGGTAGTGTCTGACTATGTATGCCTCTGCGTTCACAGGGAGCAGAGCAGCCGTCGGACGGCCTGTGATGGGTGAGGTATGGCGGTAGTGTCTGACTAGTATGTATGCCTCTGTGTTTTCAGGGAGCAGAGCAGCCGTCGGACGGCCTGTGATGGGTGAGGTATGGTGGTAGTATGTTACTATATGTATGTCTCTGTGTACCCAGGGAGCAGAGCAGCCCGGCGGACGGCCTGTCGCCGCCGCCGCGGCTCTGTGATGTCCTGCTGCAGGCTAACCTGAGCGACGTGTACCTGCCCTACATCGACTGCTACCTGCAGGCCCTGGAGACCATAGAGCGCGAGTACCGCACCAACGAGACGTTCAAACAGGTTAGTTCGACCGCCGAGCGGACTGAGGGAGGTATCGCCAGCAGGGGTGTTCGAGCAGGACGGACGTGCTCCCGTGGTCTTTGGTGCCAGGGTGTATAGAGAACGGTTGGTTTAATTTCGATGCCTGCCGTTAATCAGGTATTGACAAGCTGATGGTGGTTGATTGGTCCTAGAAATGTCTGCTATTTGCAGCTGACATTTGGCTAAAACAAGGGACATAGCTATGGTCCCTTCCCTTGTTGATCTGGCCCTGACTGGCCTGCTCCCTTTTCCTTCCCTATCGTGACCCTGGTGCTATTCTTTTGCTCTCCTGTGATGACCTGTCGCCTCTCTTCTTGCCACGTAGACTGTGTGTGCCCATGATCTGACCGAGTCCCTCTGCTAACCGCTCGTCTGTGTTATGCTCACAGATGTACCGCGACTTTGAGATGCAGAAGGTGTGCTACCTACCGGTGGCGGCCCTGGTGCTGAAGCCCCTGCAGCGGGTCCTCCATCTGCACACCCTCCTCACAAGTCAGTGGTGCACAATTGGTAATAGTGATCTAGTGATCTCAGTTATTTCAGGCTGCTAGTTATATCAGGGACACCCCCTCCTCGCCCCGGTCCCGGTCAGCACCAGAGTGCCTGCAAGCTCTGTGTGACACGGGCTTCACTCACATTATGATGCTCACCTAGTACAGTAGTTTTCAGCAATTGGAAGGTTTAAGTCTTTACTGTCTATCGACTGGTGTGGCTAAGTACGTGACTATGGTATGAGCTAGTGATATGTAATGTAGCCATCTAGTCTATGGCTTAGTCGGTGGTATTGATGTGTAATCCGTTCTTTGATGCGCGTCACTGTGCCCCGGCTCCCCTGACACCCCACCCCCTCCCGTCCGTCAGAGCTGGCGCCTCAGTACAAGCCCGGCGAGCGGGACGCCGGCGAGGCGGCGGCGCTGCTCCAGGAGCTCTCGCAGCTCACCGAGCGGCTCCAGCCGCGCCTGCTGATCTCCGACAACCGCGTTAAGCTGATGGAGCTGCAGCGCGACCTGGTCGGCTGCGACGCGCTGCTGGCAGGCGCAGAGGCCGTCGGTAGGCGCTTCGTGCGCGAGGGCTGTCTGCAGAAACTCAGCAAAAAGGGATACCAGCACCGCATGTTCTTCCTGGTGAGCCGACCGGCCGAATAACGGGGCAGGGTGGGCCTGAGGCTCCATTGCGACCATTTAGGGTCTAACATGTATTGATTTGGCAGGGCTTAGCTAAATCCAGGCGGGGTTTCATGGCTAAACCCTAACTTTTTAGACAGGTTTCCGTGGGATTAATAGACATGCTCATTAATGAAATGCGATTGAATTAAAGCAAAAATAATGAACGTTCACTAAAATATATGATCGGTTGTAAGCTGAATCCCCGCATTCCCCTGTCATCAGATGAAATAATTTTCCAGCTCTGGCTTACGCTTTACTCACTAGGATGTATCCCACTTCCATTCTCCGCTTGTCCTGTATGCCTTTGTGTCCCTCTGACACCTTCCTTGTCCCCTCTGTGTCTCTGACAATCACCCTGTCTCCCCCAGTTCTCAGACGTGCTGGTGTACACCCCTCGCACCACCAGTCCGGTGCCACAGTTCACTTTGTTCGCTGTATATCCTTCTAACTGTCCCCCCCCCTCTCCCCCAGTTCTCAGACGTGCTGGTGTACACGTCTCGCACCACCAGTCCGGTGCCGCAGTTCAAGGTGCACGGCCAGCTGCCTCTGCGGGGCGTGTCTGTCGAACAGACCGACTCGCAGCTGGGCATCGCCAACTGCTTCACCATCTTCGGCGGGAACAGGTTCGTCCTGATGGCTGCAGTGGCCTGGGGTGTGTAGAGACAGGAGAGGGAGGGTGGGGATGGCGGTGGCCTGTTGGTTGAAATGGATAGTCGATAGATGGCGTACCTTGTCATCATGGTTGTGTCGGACCGCACCGATACAGTGGTGGTGTTTGGAAGAACATGCTGGTCGTCAGAGGGCAATGGGACTGTGAAATTGCAATGTAATCGATTGCCAACCTGTTTCGAGGGGAATGTATCGTTGTGGAGCATTCATGGGCCGCAGTATATGGTAACTTACATGCTAGGAGAACTTGGTGAACTTGCATACACAATACACATGTGAGGCGTAAGCTCAATTTTCCATGCACTTTCTTTTTATTGCGTACCATTTTGGACCTGGCGGTTGTTGTGTAGTCGGCAGCTACTGCTGCTTCTTCGTATGTGTAACTTAATCACTAGTCATTGCGGTGAGAACGTAGTGTTTGAGCTGTGGCTGACTACTGAGCAGTAGTGACTAGGTCAGCCCTGGTATGATCGGTACCGCCCTCTGATCCTTGTGACTCTGTCTTTCAGCGCTAATCCCTGTTGGTACCCTATGACCTCTCTGACCCCGCGGTACGCCTCTTCCCAGGGCGCTGGTGATCGCCGCCAGCTGTGCCGAGGAGCGGGACGCCTGGCTGCGTGACCTGCGGACGTCCATAGAGTCGGCGATGGCCCAGCCGGACACCACAGCGCCGCTCAGCTCCAGCCTGCTGCCCGCCTGTAGTACGTACCGCTCGCGAAGAGGCGCACGCCTGGAACGAAGTGAATTAATCTGGTATAGGTTGGGAATCTCCACGAATTAGGGTTTATTACCGGTGGAGTGTGTTCACCTTTTCAGTTCGAGCCTACTGCCCGTCTTTATAAGTACCGCATGCATACGATACGACGCGATCGGAGCGTCTTTAGTTGTCTTTTCTGACCTGTGACCTTGTGGACTTTTCACAGTCTTAGTGTGGAAAATAGGTTCACAGTCTGCGTGCACCAACTAAGCTCTTGACTCGGTTTCCAGCACTAGGTTACATTGAAGTCTATTGGGACAGTATTTTCGGGGGTCTTTTGTCACAGATGAATCAACGTTAAGTTTTTTTTCTACGATGTTCTCCTACACAATGCCAGTGCCTGTATAGTCGGTCAAATATGTATCTTTCCCGGCCGCCAAGTGGCGCTACGGTCTGGATTCGATAGTTGGCTGAGCCCACACCCCAGCTGCCCTGGCGGCTCTGGCGGCCCTGTGACGTCACGCGCGGAGGGGCGGAGCTACACAGCGGCCGGCTGGAGAGTGACCGCAGACCAGCACTGGACGGCCTCGCCGCCGGGTGCTCCGGCGGGTCTGGCCGGGAGAGGCGAGCAAGCGGATGCGTTAGGAATCTAACGAATGTGAGGGCAGCGCGATGGTCTAATGATGGCTGTGCTTTCATGCGCCGTGTAAATTGTAGACTGAGTGCTATGAGCTATCAAAGGATTAGCTGGTGTTTCAACAGGGGTCGCTGACCTAAAAATTAAGATGGTTGCTCTTGATACGATTGAATGCTTGGTGATATGATGATTAGCGCAAGAGAAATATTTAATCGAATTATGACCGGTTATTTTTTGATAAAGCAAAAACTTTTTTCATTTTTTTTTGGCATTAACGGGAAAGCGTTAAGCCATATCTACTGAAAATCTTAACCTGCGCCGGGCCGGGGGGGGGGGGGCGATTTGCGCCCCCCCCCCAGGTTTTTCGCAGATAGCCGAAAAACGGCGGCGTGCAGCGCCACCAAATTTTGCATACCTGTTTTTCCATCTATTGCGCATACTGTGTGCGAATTTTGACCTTATATGACTTAAGGTCAGGTCAACAGGTCGGTTTGAGTGACCTAACGTCACAAAAAGTTTGAACTTGCACCAAAGCTACAACTGTTGACCGATCGATATGAAACTTTCAGGAGTTAGTAAGGGTGACAATATCCACAAAATGTATGTCTCGGATTTTTTTATCTATGACCTAAGGTCAGGTCAATCTCACAACCTCCCCATTATAAGTCAATGGGATAAATTTCAACTTCATCTGAATGCCACCCGATCCACACAATATATTCAGGATCATGGTGTTGCAGGTCCCTGGTGGTCATTCTACCGAAAGATGTCACCGGTGACCTTTGGAAGGTGTCGCTAGGTCATCCGAGGTCACCTGAGGTCACCAGCGGGGGTTTTCTGCAATAACTTTTGAGTGAATAGAAATAGAGACTCCGTTCGACGTTTATCATGTTTGTCTGATCAATGCGGATCGAATGATATGCAACATGACCTATTTCAGTCAGGTCATGACCTTGACCTTAGGTCAAATTTTCAACTTGACCTTTCGAGGTCACATGATATAGCTTTCGATGCGCTTTGACAAGCTAAGAACGATGACGTTCGAATCGATCCTTTATCTTGTCTGGATCAAAAGCTATTTAAGAAAAAGTATCAGAAGTAAAAACGTTTTTTATCGCTCTTTCGAACGCCGCCTACCGCTTGTCTCTACGACGCTCAGGAGTCGAGTTAGACGGGGGGGGGGGCGTAAAACCGCCCCCTCCTAAAACAACCTCCTAAACCAACCCTCCTAAAGATTTCTGCAACCGTTCTACCCTCATCACTCAACTGAATAATTCTCCCCTTTTCAAAAACGGTGCAGTGATACGGCATCTCAAACCTAGAGCGACTACACTCAAGTTCAAGCTAACGGTCTCCACTCTCCAATTCAGATACCTATCGAAACCTTTCCGCGACCCGGTGCTGTGGCTCAATCAGTGGGCCAGCTGGCCGCACACCATACCCGCAGGGCATGAACCTTTGACCATACTAGGTCAACACGCCGTTGCCCCAGCCCGCTCGCCAGGTCCGCGCTCATTGGCCGACGCGGCAACCGCACAACCTGTCCCCTCCCCTCCGTAGTACTCGCAGCGGCCGGCGGATTCAGCCAAGTTACCGACCTGCCCAGCTTGGGGAGGGCCGGCCGGGAAAGATACATATTTGACCGACTATACAAACGCATCCCATCGGTGCCCATAGCAGGTCGCTGCGCAGTTGGGTAATGTTAGATCGTATCATTAATTCGTGGGCCGTAGAAAGACACCTGTCAGGATGTTCCCTCCCATCCCTTCCCTCATAACGCTGCTGCGTAGTGCGGTAGTGCTATGACACCGTAGACAGAAGTGAGACATCATCACTGTGTTCCCGCCCCTTCCCGTTGAAGGTCGCTGCGTAGCACGGTAATGTTATCACATCGTCTATTATATTTTCCTGCCACTGCTGCCCATAGTAGGTCACTACGCAGTGGCGTATACATGTTATCACAGCATCTCTAACTGACGGCTGCCGTCGGTGGCTCGACCTTGCTCATCCTGTCACCGCCCGTCTCCGGTTATCACTGCCGCTGCCATCACTGGACGGTGACAGCAGTGAGCTTGTGACCTGGCCGACCACCGGCGGATGGGACGGCGTCTGTCCACCGGTCGGCTCTGATTGTTTGTTGGCGTCGGCGCTGCTGCCGATCTCGGCACTGCGTATGGGACGGTGGTGCTGGCCGCATATGCTGGCCGATGGTGCTGAGCGTACCCGGTCAGGTTTGGGCATCAGGGATGGGTAGAGGCTAGACTAGCTGATGGTTTGTGACGTCCCGATTGACCGCGGGCTGGGACAGAGGCCACGGGCGACCTTGGATAGAGGTTAGAACTGACGTGCGTTGGAGGTGAGGGCTGGTCATGAACTGGGGTCGCTGAACAGCGGGTGGTCGTTCGATCTGATCTGACCTGACTAGACCCCGACAGGCTCCTCTGACGTCCAGTCCATCTGAGCTGGAGAGCGTCCCTCTGATCTAACCTAAACTCGCCCCCACAGGCTTCTCTGACGAGATCATGTGCGGTCTCTCTGCGGGGGAGACAGTTCCCCAGACCTGACCTGACCTCCCCCTCCCCCACAGGTTCCTCCGATGAGATCATGTGCGGTCTCTCGGCGGAGGAGACAGTCCCCGGCCCTGACCTGACCTTACCCTCCCCGGCAGGCTCCTCCGATGAGATAATGTGCGGTCTCTCTGCGGAGGACGGCGGCACGCCTCTGGGAGCGCCGTCCGAGCGGCAGCCCAACTGGCGCAGTAACCGCAGTCCGCACGTGTGCTGGCACCGCGGCATCTCGGTCAGCATGGCGCACACGGCGGCGGCCGTACACGGCCAGCTCAGCGGCTACCTGCTCAGGAAGTTCAAAAACTCGGATGGCTGGCAGAAACTGTGGGTGGTGCTCACCAACTTCTGCCTCTACTTCTATAAGACCTTCCAGGTGAGGCGCCACTGCTGGGGAGAGCCGGGAAAGGTGGGGAGGATAGTGCCGGAGGTATGATGCAAGATAAAAAAATATGGAGGTAGTATGGAAACTTTTACGGTCACGCCGAGTCATATCCCCATTCTTTTACTCACCTTACTCGTGCAAAAGAATATGCACAAAGTCCAAAGCACATACCATCTCCCAACTGTGCGTACTTACGTTTTTGCATTGCGACCTACTGTACTTGGTTGTTATCTTTCGGCAAGATGTCTCCCTACGAAAAAAAAATAACAAACAAACATACAACCGAAAAACAAACAAAAATTGCCTTAGAAACTCATGTGTCCTCTTTTCTGTCAGTCATTTGGGTAAATAATGCTGTGTAGTTCGTGCGGTGGCTTACTGGGTAGTGGGTAGCGGTTAGGCATGCCAGAGAGGTCGGTACGATTTCTCCGGACAATGGGGTGCAGTCGGGTCCGAGTTTATCGTCGAATACCAGGATGGTAGCGCCACCTGTGCAGTGTACACCGTTCAGCTGTTCTGAGGCCAGTTTCACCAATAAAAAACAGACGGCTGCGATTATTTTTTGACAAAACGATAGTCTATAAATCCTATTTACCGGTGGAAAAAGTAATTGCTGACCAAATAATATAACACTTAAAAGCTACGTTATTACATTTTTCAAGTCAGCGATTAGTATTTTTAGCAGTAAATGACATTTTGAGACTATCGTTTTGTCAAAAAATAATCGCAGTCGTCTGTTTTTTATTGGTGAAACTGGCCTCTGAGCTATGGTGAACCCTGGCGCCTATTGTGTCTTGTATTCCCTACTATCGCCCCGCTCTAGCTGTATCCCAGAGAAAAACGAACACCGCTGACGCTATCCTCCATCCTCTGTCTTCACTCCTGCCTTATCCGCTGGTGACGGGCTGTTCCTCCGTCAGCGACGATGCTTTGGAGCTAGGAACTCTGCAGGCTTCTGTGGTGTCGATGGTGACTAATTATTCTAACATATATTGGCCATGACCGGTAGCTTTGCTGTGATTTACTTCAGTCCAGTTGCATTAATTCACATTTGTTGTCTCCCTGACGATGACGTATTGTGTTATATTTCACTTCGACTTTGGTTACTTTCCATATTTTTTTTTTTTTAGGGAGAAATGCAAAATGTTTGTTCTGTCTCATCGGCGCTGTACCCTTCATACTCTGTCCCACTTACTGAGATTATCTGTCCTTGGTTGACATGCTCACCCTTCTTTGCTGGCCTCTCATTGCCGCCCCTCGCTGTAGCAGCTATCGCATTTGAGACTGTGATAAACGTCTTTTTCCAGCCCCTATATTGTTGCCCCCCCCCCCCCCCATCTAGTTGACACCCACCTCTGTGTTTTTCACCAGTGAAGTCCCCTCAACGCTCTGACCACCACGACTATGACCTCCCGTGTCAAGCTCCACGCCCCCAGACCTGCCGGGGTGTGGCCCGGTGATTTCCACCCGTCCTCCACCCTTTGTTCATCCTCCACCGGTACATGTTCAGTGTTTGCGTTCCGCTGTGGTACCGTCACCCCGTTCGGATCGGGACGTCCCCTTCCACTGCCGCCGCCCTCTGTATGGTGCAGCTCACCGTAGTGTACACTTCACACTTGGTGCGTGACTGCGTGGTGTTTGAAGTGGGTGTATGGGGTGGTTTGTTGTGTCTGCCTGTCTGTGATGAGATAGGGTCTGGTGTTTCTCAACAAACTGACCGTCGCTGCCTGTGTGTCAGGTGTAATGTGCTCTGGGTCATGCTTCCAACACAATCGATTATTCTGCAGTGTCTGCATGTGCGGCTGTCTGTTACCAGAATCTAATGAATAGAGGTTCCCCTTGCGTGACTGCCGATCGTATAACACGCCCATGTCACTGACGCAACTCTGTAACTATGAGGTTTCTATGAAACTAAGAACTCGCCATTTGTATCTATGATAACTGACTCGTCTGTAACTAGAGGTTTCTGCGTGGTCATCGTTTGTGTAAGCTGACCGGCCGTATGCGACTACCAACTCGATGACTGAGTAGTTGCTCTATGTGTGCCTGCCGATTGTGTAACGCTCTCCCGGCCACACCTTTTATCTATAAACACTGGAATTGATCCTCGCTCCTGCCTTACCGCTTAGATCGGTGACCAGCCCAACGTCGAACTCCCATTCCAGATGTCTCTCTTAGATATCCTCCTCTCCCTTTCCTGTCCCACGCTCACAAACAATCATGCATCATAATATCCGATGCGACCACTCTTCTCGCCTTCATCCCCACTGCTCCCCGCTCGTAAACTGCACATGTCGCTGACTTGCAGGACCATCTCGTCGCCCGCTCCCGTGATCTACCGCCTCCCTACCCAGTACCGACGGAGGTGGGTCGGTCGGTTTATTGACACAATGGCGCTGACGCCGGTGATTAGGGCCAGTCTGTCGCCCAGGTTGTTAGCGGTCACTCCACAGTGTTGATGGTGTCCTACCGGCGCCATAGACATTACCGACCAGGGCTGTGCTGGCCATCAGTCACTGCTCAGGCCTCAGAAGGGTGGACTGAATGAATGAATGGGCTGTGAGTGAGGTCGAGTTGCGCAGTTTGTGGTACAGTTTGTCGCCAGGGAAGTTCTTTTTGGGTTCACCGCTGGGTGGTCCACTATGAAAAGTTGTCCGATTAGAATCAAGAATCAAGGTTGTTATGGGCTCAAGCGCTTGAACTTCGTTTTTTTTTTTTTTTACAAACCATGTCTGGTTGCGACACCGCACTTTTGAAAGGAAAATGGTACGCGACAGTAGTGTCCATGGCAGGGCGCGAGTTTACAGTTAACCGGGGCGGTAACGTGACGGGGGAGGCGTGACGTGGCGCTGAGCATTGGTCCCAGGGGAGGTGACATAACCGTCCGTGACGCTGCCCGTGACGCTCTCGTCTCATCCGTCACCGGCTGTGAATTGACTTGGCGCCTGCGGTGGCACGGTGTGTGACGAGTCTGCCACACCACCACAGGTCCCGGGGGTCTTATCACCGGTACCGGACAGATGAGTACAAACACCGGTCTCGGGCGGTTCGACCCGCCCACACATGCTGACTGCTAGCCGTGTGGTATCGCACGCTGCGGGCATACCCACCCACACAGCGGAGGAACTGAGCGGTGCAGCGTCCGGCCGCCGGACCGCTCCTCGCCGCGGTCTGCGGGGTTACTCACCCCACGCGTGTCTCCCGGCCGTATCCACTCCCCGGCACACCCACGGATTGTGGCCACTCCGCCCACACATTGCAGTGACGGTACGGTCCGACCCCGGGCCGCCGGCTACAGACACTCCCCACAGTGGCTCCTCAGTTCCGGTGACGTGGTGTCGGTACCGGGCTGGGTGGTTAGCACCTTCCCGTGCAGGAGTGGAGGCAGGGCTCGGCTGACCGAGTTGCGGTTGTCTACTGCACCTATCGAACTCTGGTGTAACAGTCTCATTTTTGTTGTTTGTTTTGTTGGGTTAGGTCGACAAGACCATTGCAGAGCCGGAAGGATGATAGGAATTAGGGGGAGACATTGGTCTGGGCAGGCACCCTAGTGAGTCGCCGGGGCTGAGCCCGTCCAGAGGACAGGCCACCCAGCCCCAAGGCACTGCACCCGGCTACGGGGTGCGCTCCCTCGGGAGCAGCGGTGCCGCTCCAAGGGAGCAGCCCGCATGAGATAAAGTTGCCTGTCCAGCCCGGAGGGGGGTTGCGGCGTGGAGGAAAAGGATTTCAGTATCCTGAGGATAGAAGCACGGACAGGTGTAACAGACTCACCGGCAGACCCACCCATGACCCGCCCAGTGGTCTACCCGTGTGTCCAGTTCTGCTGATCGGTACCGGTCATCCTTCCGGCGGCTTTGGGCCGGTGAGATCATCTCGCCGGTGTGCGCTCGGTCCGTGCCAGGCGAGGTGAACCAGAGGTCTGTCCGAAACTCTGGAGACGGCTCACGGTGTCACAGCTGGGGTGGGGACGTGCGACGTGGGTGGGTGTTTCTGAATGATGCTCTCTAAAGCAGGACTGGTAACGTATGTTGAGCTGAGAGCGTCATCACACGTCTATCCTTATTCAGTACTACTTTCAATACAGGGAGGCGGTTTATTAGCTTAGTGTAGTGCCGACCATCCCCATATGGAGATGTTATGGGTTCTAGAACGTCCCCGAACTCAAACGAGTCTCCAGCCGGCCCGACGCCGACCCGTATTCGCCATAACGTCCCTGTATTACGGACACCTGCACATCCTCCGGTCCTCTCTGGACCACACATTGTGCGCCGCACTGTGGAGGAAGTCCGCCCCTCCCCGGCCGTTCCTGTCGGTCCCACCGGACGTCCGGACGCTCCAGTGGCGGTGTGTGTGACCGTGGCGCTATCACCGGCGAGTGGACGGACGGTGGCAGCCTGCGCGGCTCCGGCCGACGACATATCCGGTCAGAGATTTTAAACCTCGCTCCGGGGGACGTCAGAGCTTCTCTCTGTTCCAGTACCCGCTATTGAGTTTAGTGGCTGTGTGCTTGCCTTGTGCTCACATGACTTACCCTATTCTAACCATGGCTCTACCATGGATATGCACTGTCTTTGCGACGTTTATGAAGAGCCAGCGAGGTGAAGCGATCGTAACGCAACTGACAGCGCAGACCGACAGTGGAAAGTCCCGGCGCTCCCCACTGCGTCGCTCCGGCGCTCTTCTGGCACTCCTTGCTGCGTAGTTCAGTGTGATGAGAACGGCAGGAGAAGTAAGGCATACACCGATGACCGACGGCCCGGCGCCGGGCTGTCGCGCTGCGGAGAGGGTGGCAGGGCGGCGGCGGTGGGTCCTGGTACGGCACGCCGCGGCCTCTTAGGGCAGCTGGGAGCTGCATTGCGCGGTGTTGTGGCGTGTGGGACTCGGTTGGTGGGTGTTGGTTGCAACACTGTTGGATGGGGGCGATGCTGTTGGGTGTCAGATGAGGGTGGCGGTGCTGTGTCTTTATCGACACACACAAGTAGTGTCCTTTTTTAGCTGCAGTGTAGTGTGGTGTTCCGCTTCGCTCCGCTCGCACTCCACACGCTGGCTTGGCTCGGGCCCAACTGGTTTATTCCCTCAGACCGGGTCAGTGGGATCGCGCTCATTTCGCCCCCGGGCACGGTCAGGCCACACTGGGTCGACAGGCACCAATAACGGAACACTAACAGAACCCGACAATAACAGAACGCTACATGTAGGAGGGAAAATGCCTCCAAAAAGGGGATGAGAGTGGTAATTCGACGGTCAGATAAGGCTAAAAAAGAGTGAGGAAAAAGATCAATTGCACTGCTTTATATACAAAAGTGGAAAATGTAGGATGCGAAACGACCTTCAATGCAAATGCATTTCTCGGAAAAATTAGGAGTGATCCTCTTAGAAATTGGTCATTGAGTGTAACATGATTTGCGTTTGGATGCTGGTTCCCACCCAACGCAATATATTTTGAGACACTGCACACAGGCCACACTTCATTTAGTCTGAGTCAGTTAGTCTTGAGTGTTACAAGATAGTTACATACAGTCGCTGAGATGGCATGAGGTAATCCTGGGTGGTGATATTCACATTTACCTCAGAGCCGTGTCATATTCGTAATCTTATTCAAGGTCGCAGTTCAGTCTGCGGTCACAATATCCACAATCGATAGGTCATCTCTAGGTCGCACTTCGTCATGATGTCACGTCTGGTTGGGGAGGGAAGCAAGTGCAGCGAGCCATCCCACGCGGTGACCTGCGCAGTGGCGGCACTGGCCGACTGTTTGTTATCCTAGCTTCGTTTGTGTCACGGTCGGCCACCGTCACTGACGCCGTCTGAGCGGGGAAAGAGCCGGGAGAAGGAATACAGAGGAGAGGAAAACCCCGCGGGAGCCCGAGGGAGGCGAGCTGTGACCCCCACAGTCGTGGCCCTCCACTTTGGGGCTTTTCATCGGGCGTACATTGGCCGGGAAGTATATCGGTCATCCGTAGTGTCCTCTGATAAACAAGGAATTTAAGATCCAACATACAAGTCGCTAGTTATTGCGTACTAGCCCGGATTTGTATTCTGCTGGAGAAAGATTTGTGAGTTGTGCGTCACAATTATCCTATCTTTCATCTCCATGTTCGTCATATCCCGCTGCGTCAGTCTTTGACGTCACTGGCACAATTTAGGCGAGGGACCACTTGCAACACGCAGATGATAGTGCTGCTAGAGAGTAGTGACCAGAACATATGTTGCATTTTTAGTTCGAGAGACGGTATTGAATGACTAACTGAACTCGCTTGAACTGTTTCTAGTCTATTACATGGCTGGCTTCCGTTTGCCAGCATGTTCATATGTCTGTTCGTGTAACCTGTTTGGCGTTAGTCGTTAACGACCGTTTCATTTCTAGTCTTGTAGATGCGCATACTGAACACAAGTCGAGCTGGTCGACTCGCCTTGACCAGACGTTACCTTACTGCTTCCATCCCCAAGACGGGTCTCCGCTGACATCACTTCACCCAGGGACAAGTGCCGCTGACCTCTGTACCCCTCCCCCAGGTGTACGCTGACCTCTCCCTCCCTCCTCCAAGGACGAGTGCTCGCTGACCTCCCACGATCCCCAGGTCGAGTGCCCGCTGACTTCTCTCCTTCCTCCTCACGACGAGTGCCCGCTGACTTATTACCCCCTTCCCCAGGATGAGTGCCCGCTGCCTTATTACCCCCTTCCTCAGAACGAGTGTCCGCTGACCTGCCTCGACCCCCCCCCCTCCCTCAGGACGAGTGCCCGCTGACCTCGCTCCCCCTGCTGGGTTACGTCGTCTCGGAGCCGGCGGCCACCGACAACATCCACAAGGAGCACGTGTTCAAGCTGCAGTTCAAGCAGCACATCTACTTCTTCCGCGCCGAGAGCCGCTACACGCTGGAGCGGTGGCTAGAGGTGATCGGTCGCACCGCGTCCACCTACCAGTGACACGCACTGCTCGGAGAAAACCCCCGCCAGACGAGGACCTACCTATGAGAGGTGGCACACCGCCCGCCGGCCCGGCGGCAGGCAGACAGTTCCCAGCCAGGCTGGACCGCGCAGTGGGCGGACGGAACACTCAGCCGTTTTGATAGCGCAGACGGCGACTCGCTGTTCTGTCGGTCCTTATGTGTGTTTGTGTTTGTAAGCGTGTGTATGCGTGTGTGTAACGACCGCGAGTGATGACATACGTTTTACGTGTTCGAGGCCAGAACCGCCGGACACCGCTCGCGAACTGTGTGCCTTTTATCGTGCCTTAGCTTATGAGATTGACGAGGTCGCTGCGGCCAAAGTGCATTAAATATTATTATTAGTGTGTTCGTCGGGGACTGGGCGTGCGTGGGCCCAGTGTGGGAGAGGGGTGTGCCATCCCCGAGCGGGCCCTAGCTGGCCGTCACGGGCAGGTGTTCACTGTTCAGTGTTCAGCGCCGCTAAACTCCCCGCGCCTCTCTCTGTGTCACAAGTGTCACAGACTTGTCACAAGCGCTACAACGTGTCACGGCGTGTCTTTACGGTGTCGCGTCCCCCTCATGGCAGTTACGTGTCGAAGGGAGAGCGGTCAGCGGTCGGTCGAGCCGCCGCCGGAGGCACCTCAGTCCCTGCTCCACCTCTGTCTCGGAGATATGCGAGTTTACTACCGACCGGCGTAAGGTAAACGAGATCGGTGCTTACTCCTACTGTCTGGCGACACGCTTATTTGGTATTTGGTAGCCCGAGCAGCTAATGTGAGGCATAATGGAGAGTGAAGTGCCGGCTGCGCCGAGAAATAACACGAGTCACTGAGAAGGCTGGGGGCGAGCGAACGCAAACAGCAATACATATTTTGTACGTTTAGCGGGCGTTTGGTGTGGTTTGGCGCAGATTTTGTCGAGCCGAACGGGTCGGAGTGGTGGCATTGAACTGTTCAGAGTTCTGCACATGGGAACGAATACTTGGGCCTCCCATATAAAGTATCATGCTTCTGTTATCTCCAGTCGGCAGTCACGTTGCGTACATCGCCAGGGCTGATGTCAGGCTACCGAAAAGAAAAGTCGGATCCAGTGACGCTGCTCTCCCACGTGATTTGGAGGACGTTTTGGTGGCATTTCCAGGCGTTCACATCCTGTTCGTATCTGCACACACACGAATACCGTTCGCAAGGCTGTCGATCGATCGATGTCCATGACTCGTGAGAAAACCTCCAAAATGTGTCCGTAAAAGCCTGCAATCGACCTCATCAGTAATCTGCAGCTGCTCTCTGGAGAAGATGGCCTCCGGAATGTTTCCCTGCAACTGAGTGCAATTAAACGGACGAAATGTCAGGCGTTCCTGTGTGTAAGGTCAGATGGTTGGGTTCGACCTCAAGTTAAAGTAACGACAAAACGTAAGGTAATGTTGGTGGGTTAAATACATTCCACTTCAACGGTTATAGTCGGCATGCTTCGGCGTCTGTAGCATACCTTTCAGAAATATGGTCATGAAATTTGATGACCATGCATGGCCTCAAATTCATTGTGGTCATATATTTCTGAATTCGCTTGTGCATTTCTAGGTAACCTTTCTTAGAAGGTGACCTATAAACAAGGCATAAGAACTGCTTACATAAAACTGTGCCCACCCATTTATGAATCAGGGGCGGATCCAAGGGGGGGGGGGTCACATGGGTCATGGCCCCCCCCCCTTGAGGCCCGGGGGCCCAAAGACCTGCCAGGGGCACCACCGGCCTATCAGGGGAATCACAGTCCTGACAGGGGCACCACAGGACCGCCAGGGGCACCACAGGCCTAGCAGGGACACCACGGGCCTGGTGCCCCTGGGCCCTGACAGGACTGTAACGCCCCTGACAAGCCTGAAGTGTCCCCGGCAGGGACGTGGTGCCCCTGACAGGCCTGAGGCGCCCCTGCAAGGCCGGTGGTGCCCCTGACAGGCCTGTGGTGTCCATGGCAGGCCTGTGGTGCCATTGCTAGGCCTCTGGTGCTCCTGACAGGCTTGTAATGCCCCTGGAAGGACTGTGGTGCCCCTGGGCCCTGACAAGCCTGAGATGCCCCTGACAGGCCAGTGGTGCCCTTGATAGGCCTGTGGTGCCCCTGGCAGGCCTCTGGTGCCCCTGACAGGCTTGCGGTGCCCTTGGAAGGACTGTGGTGTCCCTGGGCCCTGACAAGCCTGAGGTGCCCCTGACAGGCCCGTGGTGCCCTTGTTAGGCCTGTGGTGCCCCTGGCAGGCCTCTGGTGCCCTTGCTAGGCCGCTGGTACCCCTGCGCCCGGAGAGGACTGGTGCCCCTGAAAAGTCTGAAGTGCCCCTCGGCAGGCCCGTGGTGCCCCTGACAGGCCCAAGGTGCCCCTGCGAGGCCGGTGGTGCCCCTGGCAGACCTCTGGTGCCTCTGGCAGGTCTGTGGTGCCCCTGGCAGGTCTGTGGCGCCCCTGGCAGACCTGTGTTGACTGGTGCCCCTGCTAGGTCGCTGGTGCCCCTCACAGACCTGTGGTGCCCCTGGGCCTTGACAAGCCTGAGATGCCTGGCTATGACAGGCTCGTGGTGCCCCTGATAGACCAGTGGTGCCCTTGCTGCTAGGCCTGTAGTGCCCCTGGCAGGCCTCTGGTGCCCCTGCTACCCCTGCGCCCGGAGAGGACTATGGTGCCCCTGAAAAGCCTGAAGTGCCTCTCGACAGGCCCGTGGTGCCCCTGGGCCCTGACAGGCCCAAGTTACCCCTGCGAGGTCGGTGGTGCTCCTGGCAGGCCTCTGGTGCCCCTGGCAGGTCTGTGGTGCCCCTGGCAGGCCTGTGTTGACTGGTGCCCCTGCTAGGCCGCTGGTGCCCCTCACAGGCCTGCGGTGCCCCTGGAAGGACTGTGGTGCCCCTGCCCCTAGGGGTGCTCATGGGCCCAACAGGCCCGTTGTGCCCCTGACAGGCCTGTCGTGTATACTTGCTAGACCTGTGGTGCCCCTGCTTCCTGGCAGGCCTGTGGTGCCCCTGGCGGGCCTGTGGCGCCCCTACAAGGCCGTAGGTGCCCCTGACAGGTTTGTGGTGTCCCTGGAAGGACTTTGGTGCCCCTGACAAGCCTGAAGTGTCAAGGACAGACCCTTTAGACGCCAGGGTCAAGTTCGTCGGACTGACAACGATTTGCTTACCTGATAACGTTCCTGGTAAGTACTCACTACTCAGCGTCCACAACATATATACACATAGCACATTCATATATACTTGCTTACAATTGGTAAATGTGGTTGTGGCTAAGAGTTAAAGGAAATAGTTCACATTTTAACATGGGTTTTTAACTGGAATAGCAGTTCCGTAGCTTGGGCTGAGACGAGCATAAATCAGGAGCTTTTACAGCCCAACGATCACCCTAGGCAAAGATATTCTATTTCTCGTCCCGAAAAAGGTGCCTTGCGTTGAGGTTGTGTGCCTTGCATATATTTGCATCCAGTATGAAACGAGCATGGGTCCCGAAAATTCTTCAGAAACGCTCCAGTAACAAAAGAAAATTATTCAGAAAATTCTTCAGAGGCGCTCCAGTAACAAAAGCATGAGCAGATCGCCCAAATGCCGGTGGCCGCGATAATTTCTCTAGCTTCTGAAGAATTTTCGGGACCCATGCTCTTTTCATACTGGATCGCGTGTGCCTTACAGAAACTGAAAAGTTCTTCCTATATCAAAAATATAGAAAATAACATTTTGTTATAAAAAGGTTTTATTTTCTTTGCTGATCATTTTGAACATAAAAAATCATAAATCCATTGCAAAAAATATAATTTCGTGAAAGTGAACTATTTCCTTTAAGATACTGACTAAAAATAAAAAATAAAAAGAAAAAAACTGAAAATGGGGGCACCACCAAAATGAAGTGGACGAAATCCGTTGAGTTTTTAATTTTGGGTATAGGTAGGGGCACCACTTCGATTCATGACCCTCCCCTTGGAGTTTTCCTGGATCCGCCCCTGTTATGAATACGTAGCTTTTTTTTTTTTTTGCTCCGCCAGCCTAAAGCCAGTCTGGAGCCGGGGGTCATTACATCTGGCAATTTTGGCCAGGAACAAAGTTTTACGTTAAGCCGGTTTATGTGAACCCGGAAGCAATAGCAACGTGGGAGCCTATCCTTAGTGTGTGTGAGCAAATCTAATGGGGGAACTTACTTTTGCCGAAGTGCCGAAAAGGCCGGAACAAAACACAGATGAAGAAACGGTAATATTTATTTACATCACATATTCATACACTTGTGTAAGGTGTCAGTGTACTGGTGTGGGGTGTATTGGTCAGGGAAAAAGTCCTAAATAACAAAAAACCTGACGCCTATTGCAAAGGGGAAAACCCCGCGCTGAAGCCAAAGAGCGCGGGGAAAAAACCCCTACAGTTGTTTAATCTAATGTGTAGGAGGTAAAAGGGAAGGGATAATGACGGCCCCGTGCTGGGGAGGGGCGCCCGGCGACCACAGGCGTAAACACCTTGGCTGCCAGTCGGCGTTGGCTCTCAACGACTCCGCCTTAGCGGGTCGGAGAGCGCAATAGGGGGCCGCCAGTTACACATGCCAGTTACACAGTGCAAGAAACATCAATGGCTAGAGCGCGAGCACACGATGCAATCAAAAGGAAAATGTAAATAAACGACCGGGATTTAGGTTGTACGAGTAAGGAACTGGGCGCCGCGTTACTATCGTCCCCACGGCGCCCACTCATGCCCGTGCTCGGGGTTCCTTTTGTCTCAGTGAGGTGGTTTCTATATGCTGTTAATAACACGTGCCTCCTGGAGAAAGATAAAAAGCAAATCATGAAGCTCTGGATGATGGTCGCCAAGGATAGTTGGCAAATCCAGACTGAGGCCATGTGTGGTAATGTGTCTTATAATGTGTCTTCTGTGGTGCTGTAGGCGTGGGCAGTGGAGTATGAAGTGTTGTATTGTGTATCTTGGATGTGTGGGGCAATAGTGACATATTGGAGGTGGTACACGGTCGTATATATGCGAGTGTGTAAGATACGTGTGTCCTAGCCTCAGTCTGGCCAGCACGGTTTCTTTTTGTCTTGTAGGTTGATTTGAAGAAGAGAAATGGGAAATTGATGGTTTAATCGGATAGAGATGTGGATGTTTGATTGTGTCCCAGTCTCTTTGTCGAAGTTGCATAAAGGAGACGTAAATATGGTTGATGAAATCTATAACTGGAAGAGGAAGATGATTTCGAGACGAGAAGAGGAGTCCAGTTTTGGCAAGGTTATCTGCCCGTTCGTTACCTTGGATCCCCATATGTGCGGGGATCCAGAGGATTCTTACTTCTTTCTTTTCTTTCTGTAGAGCAATCAGCTGCTTTTTTATTTTGTATACCAAAGGATGTGTTTCCGTTTTTCTTGTCGTCAGAGTCCTAACAGAGGAAGCCGAGTCTGTGCATATCACTGCTTTCTGAAAATGTTTGCTTGCAATATATTTAAGAGCTGAACTAATCGCTATCAATTCAGCGCTGAATATGCTGTGGCTGTCGTGAAGTCTGTTTGTTTTTTCATAATTTTGCGAAGTTATAGCTGCGGCAGAGTGTCCGTCTTTCCGTGAACCATCGGTATAAATATATGCGTCTGCCTGATGTTCTTCTTTGTATTCAAAGAACAGCTGTTGTGCTTCCTCTTTTGTAATTTTTGTCTTTTTATCGGTAAATAGGAAATCGATATGCTTGATTTGTTGTAAGAAGAAAGAGGAAAGTGGAGGTGAGGGCATGATGTTCGGATGGGATATTCGAAAGACGTTGAGTACCATTTGAATTCGAGAGGCGATAACCAGGAAGCGTCTTTGAGGAGCAGTCGGCTGCAGATCTTCAGTGTAACGGTTATTTAGTATTTTATATGTGTGGTGAGAGGGGAAGGAACACGACCGAGCGAAAAACCGAAGGAGCTGGTATTTCCGACGCTGTACAAGTAGAGGCAGATTTAGTTCAATATGGAGACATATTATGTTTGTCGTGGACATCGCGCCCGCAACTATGCGGAGTGCTTTGTTCTGGATTATTTGCAATGACTCAATTTTCTTAGAAGCTATATCATCAAATAGAAAAGCATTATAATCCAAGATAGGGCGAATTAGGGAAATGTATAGTCTGAGAAGTGTGCTTCTATCTGCGCCCCACTTTTTACCAGCTATACATTTAAGTATGTTTATACGTCTTTCGCAGCGTTGGGCTATATCTTCGAAGTGTTTATTGAATGTGAGTTTATTGTCTAGGGTGACTCCCAAATATTTAAATTGGTTTACATATTCAATAGGTATGTTGTTTATCTGTAGTCTAGGGGGGTTAGTAAAACGGCTTCTAGGGGGAGCGAATATCATTGCCACTGTTTTAATTGGGGACACGGTAAGTCCCCATTTGTCGCACCACTTTCTAATATCATCAAGTGCTGTGTTCATGTAAGCATACGCCGTTTGTACAGATGAATCAGTAACCCAGACGGCTATGTCATCGGCATATATTGAAAATTTAAGTTTAGCATTATGTGTTTCTATTATGTCATCAATCATTACAAGGAAAAGGGTCGGGGACAACACACTGCCTTGTGGTAGCCCGTGCTCCTGTCGGAAAGGAGGTGAATATGTGCTGCCGCATCTTACGTTAAAAGTTCGGTTGCTCAGAAAGTTCGTAATGTATGAGGCCATTCTGCCCCGCAATCCTTTTTTATGAAGTTTTATTTGAAGGGCAATTTTATTTACTTTATCGAATGCGTTTTGGAGATCAATAAAGACAGCAAGGGTATATTTTCTTGTTTGAAAACCACGTTGGATATCATCTACAATGTATGTTATATTGTCTGCAGTTGATCGGCCGTGACGAAAGCCATTTTGAAACGGAGAGAGAAGGGAGTTCGTTTCTAGGTAAGCCCTAATTCGCCCATTGACCATACGTTCCATTATTTTAGAGGCACAACTAATTAGAGAGATAGGACGATAGCTAGATGGGTTAGATGGTGGTTTCCTAGGCTTTAGGATAGGTATAAGGGTGCTGGTGCGCCAGGGTTCTGGGTAGCTGTTGTTCTCCCATAGAGAGTTTAGGCAAGACAAAAAGGTATTGAGACCGGATTCAGTCAGATTTTTGAAAAAGGAGTAAGAAATCTGATCCGGTCCTACTGATGTGTTGCCACACCGCGAGATGGCATGTGTAAGTTCGTGGTTCGTAAATGGTGTGTTGTACAGTTCGCGGTTGCTTGAGTGAAAGTTCAGTGTAGACAGTTCGTGTGCGAGTGTTTCGGTGAGCTGCGGTGTGTATTGTTGTGCTGAGGAGATGTTCGCGTAATGCTGTGCGAAGAGTGTTGCAACGTCTGAAGGGATAGTGTAGTGGGTGTTGTTGATGTGAAGATGAGGGATTTTGTAAGGGTTGCTGCGTCTTGCCGAGAAACATTTTATTAGTGACCAAATTTTGGACAAAGGAGTAAAACGATTAAAGTTATTTGAAAAGTTTTGCCAGCCGGTGGTTTTAGCGTGGTTAATTATCAAAGAGGCTTCATGTTTTGCTTTGCGATAGGCTTCCGCGTTTGCTTCGCACACGCGGCGGTGGAACTGGCGGAGTGCGCGTTTCCGAAGGGCTACGGCGCGTTGGCAGTCTGCATTCCACCAGGGAGCTCTTCTATGTTCTTTTGGGGGGCCAGTATGGGGGATGTTTTGATGCGCAGCGGCAAGAATGACGTTAAGAAATGTGTTTATATCTGGTGGAGGTGTAGACAATGATTCGTCAATATACTTTTGGAAAGACGCCCAGTCGGCCTTCTTAAAGTTCCACCTTGGCAAAAAATTAAAGTTTGTCTGTCCTGAAGGGACGTTGAGTAAATAATGTATGGGGTAGTGGTCACTGAAAAGAGAGTCATCTTCAACGTGTTGTGTAAAAACTAAAAAGTGTCGCGGTGTTTGTGTCTGTAATGGCGAGATCTAGGACGGAGTGTACGACCTCTCCATTGCGTGTGCGTGTGAATGTGGGCGTGAGATTGTTAATGAGTATTAAGTCGAGTGAGTTAATTACGTTAAGAAGTTGTGTTCCGCGCGAGTTTGTTTCTGTGCACCCCCATGTGCGGTGGTGTGCATTGAAGTCCCCCATGATTATAAAAGGCGGAGAAAGTTGGGAGAAAAGGTCTAGGAGTAGAGGACAGGAAAGTGGGAGGCTAGGTGAAAGGTAGATCGAAAGGACAGTGAGGTCTAGTTGTGCAATTTTAACTTTTACTCCGACTGCGTTAAGCGTAGTTCGGAGGAAAATTTCATGATGCAAAAGTTTATTTGAAACGTAAAGAGCCGAGCCGCCCCGGCGGTGGGTTTCATTTACGTTATTTGTATATAAAGAGAAATCACGAATGTTGAAATTGTAATTATATGTATCTGAATCTTTAAAATGGGTCTCTTGGATGGCGGCTAGTAACGGTTTTTTATTTAACATATAGTTCTTGAATTCCCCCCAATGGGATACCAACGAGTTCGTATTCCATTGGAGAAAGAATTCAGAAAATTGAGTCATTTACCGTGTGTGTGTTTGTTTACTGGTGTTCTTGGGTATAAGCGTGCGAACGAGTAAGTCGTCTTCCCGTCGAAAGGGAGCGAGAGCTGGAGCGAGATGAAGACCTTTCTCGAATACGAGCGGGAGAGGGTGCTCGAGAAGACATGGGCCTGGGTTTTGGGTGGTCGGCGGAGACGAGGCTTTCGAAAAGTTCCTGTGTGAACTGTGCCTCAACGACAGTATCGTTGGGCGAGTCAAGAGAATCTAGAGATTCTGCGGAGTCAACAGACGTGCTGGCAACGTCTGGGGTCTCTGGGACCGCGGAGCCTGCGGGAAGCAGAGTCTGAGGGGTTTCAATGGGCGTCTCCTTGACAGGGGTCACCGACTCTGAGCCGTCGAGAGATGCCTTGGCTACAGCGACCGCGTCAGTTTGTTCTGCTGCAGGGGTCATGTGGACGTGGTCTGGCTGGGTCTCAGTTGGCACCTCGGCCAGAGGCTGAGCTGCTCCCTTCGGAGTCTCTGTGACCGTGTCCGTCTCGTCGAGGGTGGGGACAGTCTGGGGGACTGGTGCCGTGACAGTTTCCGTCGACTCTGTGTGCGACGGACGAGGGAGCTCCACTGCCGTACTGAGCGGCGGGGTCAGATTCGGGTCGGAGCGCTGCCCTGGTCCAGCCTGAGGTCCCGAGCAGCGGGGGTTAGTCCCCCGGACGGCGTCGGCGTATCGACGCTCGCTCGGGATAGATTGCCCGGCCGGGCGGGGTGGAGGGGCGGAGGGCGACTTCCGGTTCAGTTTCTCCTTGTGGAAGTGCCACGCCGGGCACTTCTTATCCCAGGCGGGATGAGGGCCGCCACAGTGGGCGCACTGGACCTCCTCACTCTGGCACTCATCCGAACTGTGTCCCAGTGTGGCACAGCGGAGACAGTTTGCCTTTTTGGAACGGCAGGTCGATTGGAGGTGCCCGTAACGTCCGCAGCGCCGGCAGAGTCGCGGGTTCACCTCCCACGGGCTCAGTCAGGACCTCGTAGCCGGCGTACACGGCAGGGGGACACTCGAGGCCAAGGAACCTCAGCTTAAGCAGCGGGTTTGGGTTAGGCCCCTTAGATCGGAGGCGCGTCACCTCTACTACTCCTTGTGAGCGGAGCTCCGCCTGAATCTCGGCCTCCTCGATGTACTGGAGTGCTGGGGAGTAGCAAGTGCCCGCCACGGTGTTTAGGCGGGTAGCCGGGGCGGCCGTAACGGCCGTGCCACAGAAGGTGGTGATGCTCAGGGCGAGCCGAGCCTGGTCCTTGTTAAAAACCCGGATCAATATGTTGCCTGACCGGATCACTTTTGCGTTTACGCACGGGCCGATTAGTAGGTCCATCTCCCTCTGCAGTTTAAATGGGGAGAGGCGGCGGAACGAGCCATCCGGAGTCAAATGGATGAAGGACTGGCCCTCTGGAACTTGGTCCATCATCGGGTCAGGGAAGGGTTCGGGGGTAGGCTCAGATGGAAAAGGGCCCATGAGAGGGAGGACAAGAGGTGGGCGGGGGCGAGACAGCGTGGGTGCCATCCTTGTTTTCTTAGAAATAGAAATTAGAATGATCAAATTCAGTGGCAAAAATAGAGGGCTTCACAAATTATTACGGCCAAAACAGAACTGGAATTACCCGCGAAGATGTGCCCAGGCGCGCCTGCGGTTAGAAAAAAAAAACCGCGCCAACAAACCGCGCCAAGAAACCGCGCGAACGCCGCTAGCCGGCGGGCTGACGTCACGATCACGTGACCGGTGTCGGCCAATCACCGCGGCCGGCCGCAACCGACGAGGAATGGAGTGGAGCCGGAAACCGATGGAGGGAGAACGAGAATGTGAATATTAATGTTATAATTTAGAAGACAAAGTGAAATATAGACTTGAATAAAGCAAGATGACGGAGAAGGGAGGGAAATGCACCGGTCTGTTGTCTGAAACAAACCAACCAGCGCACAATTCGGATCGGAGCAACCTAACTAATGCGGACCGTGGCAGAACACGTCCGCACCCGTCGGAGCCTAGTCGCCGTCTGAATACGTAGCTGCTTACACGTAGTTCTAAGCTGCACATGCGCACTGTATATGTATATGTCGTAGGCATCGGCTGAAATCCGGCATTTCATGAAATGCCTAACCTTGAACCTGCTTGCACCTACATAGCATATCAGGCCATTAGACCTAGCCTTACGTGTTATGTGAAAGGTAGGTAAATTGGTTAGATAAGATTAGGTTACATTAGGTAAGGTCGGGTTAGGTGTTGTTGTTTAGGTTTGGTGCTGAGCCAGCGCCAAATAATGCAACCCAAACATGGGATGAAATCCGGCATTTCATGAAAAGCCTAGGCTTTCCACGTAAAGCCTGGACATTTCAAGAAATGCCGGATTTCACCTGATGCCTGCGACATATATATGTCGTAGGCATCGGGTGAAATCCGGCATTTCATGAAATGCCTAGGCATTACATGGAATGCCGGCAAAAACTGAAATCTTCGTAGAAATAGGCGCGTTACAGCGAATGCCTGAAAAGTTTAGGCATTTCATGAAATGCCAGGCGGAGGCCAGGCACTCCCTGAAATATGGTCAAAATTAACTGAGTACACTCGTTGCCTAGGCATTACATGGATTGCCCAAAAGACGACCGGCACTCTCTGTAACAAAACTTTTCGTACGCGGACGGTTGTGTGCATATACACGCCGGCGGGCGGGAGGGGGAGGGACGTTATCGTATTGGTGTAAAATGGGCTAGCACTACGATATATTTCACGGATCGTCTCGTCTGCAGCGTACCTACTTTATTGTTAGCTAGTACACAAATATTACACTGTGCAGTTATCGGGTTTCTCTGAAGTGTGTGGTCTGCTGTGTTGGTCCATAGGCAGTAAAATAGAAAATATCGTCTGGAAACTCTCCTACAGAGACCGCATTTTCAAACCAAAGGTTCCAGAACTGTTTTATTATTTGTTGACACATGGGAGCTCCGCGTGGCACCGACTCGTACACATCATTCCAGCCATACGGCACTTGCACCTCTTGGTGTTGCACTGTTTGGCGCTGGCCCGGCATGCACACTGCTTCATCCCTTGCCCTCCAAAAAGTGACTGCTCTCGGAACGCCTCTCTCAGGCCAAGCGTGGGAAACCACATAGCTGCGGTAATCATTTCAGAAAGTGCCGGCCGTCAGTCGGGCATTTCATGTAATGCCTAGGCGACGAGTGTACTCAATTGGTTTTGACCATATTTCAGGGAGTGCCTGGCCTCCGCCTGGCACTTCATGAAAAGCCTAAAATTTTCAGGCATTCGCTGTAACGCCCGTATTTCTACGAAGATTTCAGTTTTTGCCGGCATTCCATGTAATGCCTAGACATTTCATGAAATGCCGGATTTCACCCGATGCCTACGACATATACGTCATACATGATAGGTATGCATGACGTAGCAATATTATTGCTGTTGATGCTGAGGGACCTCCCGTCACGGAAGGTGGGAGCTGGCGCCGGGTGGCTACGCCGCGCCAGTCAGCAAACAAACGCCGGTGCGCCGATGACTGCCGACTGCGTCGTACACCGTCCGTTTGGTGGTGTATTTATTGTCTTACTACCGACCCCACAGTCAGGAGGCGACGACTCGATACAATGAATGGCAGGCCGGGCCACGTTCATCACTCTGTCACTGGCCTCAGCTCCAGACACAAACTACATACACGGCTGCCTGCGACCACCGCTGAGTGGAGCTATGACAGTCGCGGCTCGCCGTCACCTGTCATCTACCGTCACCTGTCATCTGTCATCTGCAGCCCGTCACCTGACGTCATTTGGAGGCGGACCGGTCAGAGTGACGACCCCCCTCCCCCAGATATGAAAACGCGCGGGAGGGGCGGTGAGCCGACGGTCAATCTCGGCCGAGAGGCATCGAACGGCTGTCCGTCTGTCACCAGAACGGCCGTCCTGGTGACAGACGGAGAGAGGATCCTGAGAACGTATCGAACGGCCGTCCGTCCGTCCGTCTGTCACCAGGCTGGAGTGAGTTCTTACGGCGGTCCCAGTCCGCCCGCGGACCGCGGATAGCCTTGGTCGACGCGCCGGTGACAGTGATAGCTATATGAGCTGCGACGGCCCGACGGCCGGCCGCGGCCAGACGGAGCCCGCAGATCCGGGAGCGGGCGGATCAGTATGCGAGTGACGGCCCGTACACCGTGTAACCAGGCTGTCATCGGTCAGATCGGTGCCCACAGCGACTGACAGACGCGGCGCCGTCAGGCAGGGCCGGGTGGCGCCGGTCACGTGCGTCGTGCAGCCGACAACGTGCTATTGGGGTCGACCGGCGACACACGAAGTCCGGGCCGCTCAATACATAGGGAAGTGGACGAACAATACAGGAGCGAGCATGTAGTAATGATTGAGAGTGTGCTGAATTTTCGAGCACTTACGCAATCTGATATTGTAACCATAAAGCGGACCAAATAAACGGACAGGGGAGCCGGACATATCGACACCTTTTTTTTAAACCCCACATTTGTTCTCCGGTGAATTTCAGACAAGTTGGTTAGAGACCTTCAAAAAAGGTAGGTTAGACTAAGTTGGTCCCCACTATGGTCAGTATGTTATTTCTGGTACTTATAATTATACAATCACTCGATTTTTCTCAAATTTGTCTGTCTTGGCAGATAAAGCAATACCAGAACAGGCCTACGAACACACATATTTGATCAGGATCGGACGATTGGACACTTTTAAAAGGAGATCTTTCGTGCCTCCCGGAAATTCACGGGAGAGCAGATGTGGGGTTTAAAAAAAAGGTGTCGATATGGCCGGATCGAATTTTTATCCTTCTTGATACCTTGTGCTAAACCTTTCCACTGTCCACCCCAACGTTCCGACTCAAGCGCCATCGCCACTGCAATTTGCCGTCGTTTGGGATAGGTAGGTATTCACTTCAGCATGCGGAAAAATCATCTTAGACTTACCTACTTCATCCACTGTAACTCAGCTGCAAGTAGCAGCATTGGCATAAAACCAAGCTGCAGAGCCGTAAAACCAACGCGGGTGCGGTGCACTGTGGGAAACATCGTAACAGAGCGACCGGACAGTGCCCCTCTGGAGGTGTCACACCGCCCGCTCTAAGACCGCCCTGAACTGTCACGTGGCGGACAAGGTGGCGTAGGTCATATATTTCAAACCCCAGCTAATCAGACGAGAGGTCGGGACCTGTCAGCAAGTTTAGGGTCAGCAGTAGTACGTTTAAATGTCTCGTAGCAGTATGTAAGCTGAAATGTCTGGAATGTCGAGGACGCAACATTTGCGCAACACTGAGACCCGAGTGCAGGTTCTGACCCAGCCAATCCAGTCGATTAAAAATGTTTTTGCGCCCAAGTCACCTCATCACGACTTCTTGGGTCAGGGTGGAATGTTTCAGTGCTTGCGAAGTAACTTGCAAAAGCAAGCAAAAATGCTGCAAAAAAAGCAAAAATTGGATGTGACATTCGGTCGATTGTACAACATTCTTTGGTTTTGTTTCGTAGCCACTTTTGCCGCTTGACGCACTCCCACCCAAACACATGAGATGTAACCGCTGCCCCGCACTGAAGAAGAGTCTCACTATTGCTGTGGAATGTTTGTTTGTGTCGTGTTTTGTTGGAATATAATATACCTAATTTGTATGGTTTGTCATAATACACCAGCGTAGTGTTATCACACGTCCAGAAAAAAAACGACATGTTGATAAACCTGAGCAGCCAACGCAGTGAACGAACCGTTCAAACACCCGCGGACCACTGACGGCTCTTTGGTGAGATCCAAGGAGCCTTCTTACTCGCGGCATACTCTGTGTGTCCTCTCTGAGATCCATTCGACACCGTCTGCAGGTTTCTTATAGGTATCTTGGTCTGCAGCCCCGGGGCGCGGACTGATGAACTGTGACACACACCAATATATGGCGAGCGGCGACTTCTATCTGCACATCAATAGAGGCGCCATTTAGGATACCTATCCTTGCATACGGGAAAGTGGTGCTGACCTCTCGAAAAGAAATAGTGAGCACCGGAGGTCACGTTTGTAAATTCTGGAGCATGAAGCTGAACTGTGGCCCCTCCGAGTACGAACGGTGACCTATAGAGTGCAAACGGTGACTTATGGAATACTTGATGAGAGCTGGAAGGCATCGGTATCGCTTGTGTGTGTGTGGGGGGGGGGGGGCCGGGGGGGGACGAAACCACTGCACTGGAGACATTGAATTCCGGGCGAAAATTGATAACCTAACTAACGATGTAAACGCTGATTGCAGGTCATTAGAAGGTGCTGAATGGCTACCAACGGCGTTTTTTCATTCCATCAGAATCAATGCAAAGTATACGTAATGTTTTGACACAGTTTATGACGAGAGGCGCCCATTGCGAAGTCCTGAAGTCCATGCTAAAGAAAGCCCGATTTCAGGTGTTTGGCCTGACCTTGACCCGACCTGTGACCTCAAAATTCAACTTTAAAGTACTCATCTGAAGCGTCTCGTCGCATTCTTTCGTTTGCCGCCTCGTGCGTTTCGCTGCGCCTATTGGTTCTCGAGTTATCGGCTGGGGGCGTTTAACGCCCCCCCCCCCCCAGCAAACGGTGGGTGGCGAAATACGAGTACCCCAGCAACTCCCGGGTTAATTTTACTATAAATATTGCCCTAGACATACGCCTATAAAACTTGTGTCACGAAACTCGGTGAAACGGTTTTGAACATTATGCTCAAATCAGTGATTGACGGTTTGCTGTTCTGACCATGTCGCTTTTTGGAGGTTCATGAATAAAAATAGCTCATTCACGTGCTATTGTAAGGAAAGGAGAGGCTGACGCAGGGTATATTGAGTGAAAGGCTGACGGCCTGCTGGGACCAGTTGTCCCAGCCCAGGGACTGCTGGTCTGCGCAGTCGGGGCTGTCCCCAAGCAACTGCAGGCCTGCGTGACGGCCCACGGAGCTCACGTTGAGCACATGCTGAGAACAGCGCCAGCGGAAGCTAGGACGCGTATATCTGTTCTACTGTGTGCTTCTGTGTAAACTTTTATGTAATAACATAGACCTCTACATACCTACATACCTACATCTACATACCTACATTAAATTGAACTTGCGGTTGGTATGTAGAGGTCTATGGTAATAAAATTGAATTTGGGTGTGGTGTTATTCGCAAAAAGACAACAGATGAGTGCTAACGGATTTCAGCGCATTGTTTACATTTGGCGATTTCGTTTCACTCAGTTTTCTGACGCTCATTTCAAAAGCTAATAGATAGTGTGCCGATGCTTTGCAACATACATGCACCATTTTGACGTGATTGTATAGAGGATTTAATGTTCTTTCTAATGGTGCTCGCAATTTGTCAATAAAGTGAATACTTTCGGACTTATAGACATTTTAACCCGCGAGTTGCTAGGGGGGGGGGGGCGTTAAACGCCCCCACTTTTTTTCGCCGGGCCATAGCATAAAAACGGCGCGCTGCAGGCGCGCTAAATTTTTGTTACCTGTAGGGGATTGATTGAAGCTTATTGTGACAAAGTTTCAAAAAAATCGGTCCGAAAAAATTTGAGATATCGAGGTTTTAGTGACGTCATGATTTCTGAGTTTTCGACCAAAAACTGCATATGTTCAAAAAATCATATAAAATCACAGAACAGACATACAGACATACGTCTGTCAAGACAGCCTCAGATTCAGATTCACTTTCAGAATCACATTCGGACCCCTTAGATTTTCATAAAAACTGGTCCATAGGTACAGTTTTGGACGCTGATTCCAATGGTGAAGTCTGTTTTTCGCCACATATTATACTTTGGCCCCTAGAGGCATTCAAAGTTTTTTTGGGGCGAAGGGGGACCCCCCTTAGATTTTCATAAAAACTGGTCCATGTGTACAGTTTTGGACGCTGATTCCAACGGTGAAGTATGTTTTTCGCCACACATTATACTTTGGCCCCTAGAGGCATTCAAAGTTTTTTGGGAGAAGGGGGACCCCCTTGGATTTTCATAAAAACTGGTCCATGTGTACAGTTTTGGACGCTGATTCCAATGGTGAAGTCTGTTTTTCGCCACATATTATACTTTGGCCCCTAAAGGCATTCAAAGTTTTTTGGGGCGAAGGGGGACCCCCTTAGACTTTCATAATAACTGGTCCATGGGTACAGTTTTGGACGCTGATTCCAATGGTGAAGTCTGTTTTTCGCCACATATTCTACTTTGGCCCCTAGAGCAGTGGCGGCGGAAGGTAATTTTGGATGGGGGTGCAAAGTTTTCTCAAGGGGCCCCTCTGGAAGTTTTGGGCCCCCTTCAGTTTTTTTTAGTGATTATTATTGACTTATGAAAAACGAAGATTTTGGAAAACTATCCCCATACACACAAGTTCTGTAAAAGGTTTGAAATTGCAGTGTACAGGGACCCGCAGTTGCTACTGTACACATATATTACCAATTTAGAATTGCGCTATTATTTGCTAAGTGCTGGCCATTGGAGAAAGGAAATGTAGTGCAAAGTATGGAGGAATAACACATGTTTGCTCATAGGACGTATGTTTTGTATAATTCCTCTTACCGCAACAGATATTCTTCCAAAACTACAATCGTGCTATTTTTCCGCGCCGGTTGCCTCCCCAGAGCCCGTCCTTGGTATCGCCTATAGCTTCCGTTCCCGCTACGTGAATGAAAGTCACGTGACTACTACAGGTTTGCGCTCAGTACTAACACACCTAGCCCGAGAGCCGGTCCGTAGCGGGGAGGGGTAGAACGCCAGAGCTCCAGCGCAGTGGAGGTGGTGGTGGCCCGTATCATAAAGAGGCAACCGTAAGCAGAACTACAATTGCCGCAGTATAAGACTATGATCAAGTTTTCTTTAGATGTATTGATTGACAAGAAATTGCAATGCTTATCCGATATGATAAAACGGTGTCCAAGGCCTTGGAAGAACTATAAAACATATTCAGCAACGTATAAATTTCTGATACAGGACATGACCTTTCACCTTGCCTCCGGGGAGGACCGCTCAGGAAGCCACATACCGAACGAATCGAGGCCTCGCAGCGCGGCGGCAGAGGAGGTGGATAAACCATCGCCAGATCTTTCGGTTACTATCCCCGCGTTCGACGTCTCTCGGACGACGAAGATTCTACGTCGTCCGGCCAATCCCGTCCAAGGTCAGCGGGGGCTCGGCTGCGGTTGTGGAATGTGATTGGCCGGACGGCGTAGAATCTTCGCCGTCCGGGAGACATCGAACGCGGGTATGTTTCCAGAAGAAGGAGGGGGGGGGGGGGGTGGAGGGTGAGGGCTGTTTTCAACCCATTCACCAATCCTTTCCTTATTAACTTATAGCTTACCGAAAAATGCAACACAATGGTGGCCGTCACGAGATGTAGCGAAGAGTGCCTCAGCCACACCGGTTTTGAGTAAACTTTAAGCATTGGAATTCAGGCCAGTGATCCTGAAGCATTATTTTATTTTTGTCGTGCATAAGCTGGGATGACGTGGTTCAAGTTAATTGCGAAGAAACGGTTTTAGTTTCAGAACATTTATGAGGCTAGTCGCGCCAAATAGTATACGTTTGTTGCAAAATGTCAAATAGAATGTTGACGTGCTATCCAGATGATGGAATTTATTTGACACAAGAAGTCAAAAAGTGGCATCGTTAGTCATCTTGCATACCTATAAATCGATTCGTCATCTTGGTTTGAGCTCAATAGTTCTTTTCGCGGATGATCGGTTTCGTTTTCTTTCTTTTTTTGGGGGGGACAGATTATGAGCCAGGAACCACCCTCCCCAGTCCCCCAAACAATTGTTGACAAATACTGTGATGGCCTAAAAAAATGCCCTCAATTGTGTTACTTAGGGGAAAATGAGGTAAGTTGAGCCGCTTTTTGTTTTCGTGAGCTACAGGCTAACCTGATCATTTTTCTGCGTTTACGGGTTGGACGGACAGGTTGGTGATTTGCGCATGTAATGGTGGCCAGAAATGTTTCATACCGCTTATTTTTGTACTGAAAAGGCTACGTCCAAAATCATCTTGCACGTTGCTCATCTTACCCCATGGGCGGGGTAAGCTGAGACACGTCGTGGGGAAAGTTGAGCATGGATAGAAAAAGCGAACCTTTTCTTTTCCCAGGCGCGGCGAAGAGTGGGCTCTTTTATTTACTCCATGGCATAGATACTTATGGCAAAGTTGTTTTCCTCCATCAAAAAGTGACTGTTTTAAGCCTTTCAATAGTTCGTCAATTTTCTATCACGGAAGAAATCATTTTATCCTTCAGATAATCTGCAAATCACTTACAACTTGTGTAATCAACAAAGAAAAACAATTTGCTACCATTTTTATTCAGCAGAAACAAGCGCAGCTCAGTTTGGTTTTCGACAGCGGAGACAACAATGGCTTATCCGGCTCATCTTCCCCCAGGTGAAAATGGCTCATCTTGCCCCACCCGTGGCCATTTTCGATTAATGACACCCGCTAAGGAAAATAACCATGCACCGCAGATAACAACCATCTCATTTTAAAGGCAAAACATGTCTTAGTTATCAGGGGCGATACCACATGTTACCGGGTGCTGAGCGTGAGAACGTTGCCGTCTCACGTGAAAGACTGCAGCATCGTAAGCGAACGGCACATGGAAGCTCAAGTCAATTAGCGCCATAGGAGCTGAGAAACAAAGGGTGGCTAAACTTGCCCCTTGGCTCATCTTACCTCACTCTCCCCTATTTGGGGCTCTCAACTTTGATTTGTTAAAGTTGCTTGTCTGTTCATTATAAAAGCTGTCAAATTTGCCGTATCATTACACTTTTATTGAATTTGTATTTCACACTTATCTAAAATGAACAATTTTGTCACTGGCTTCTTTTATGAATGGAATTGGATGGTCGCATGAATGACGAATGAATAGCTCCATTTGAGCATCAGCTTAAATCAATCCTAAAATTTAATCTACCAGTCTGCAACGAAAAGGTTTAAAAACCAGTGCAAGTTAGGTGCAGTTTCTAATCTATGCCGTTTTTTTATTAAGTGTCTCATAGCTCCTTAATCTTGAGCCGCTTCTCTTACGATTCATTTTATGTGGTGCTTACATTGTTCAAGAAGTAGTATTCGAGCTCGTTGGTCTTAAAAACTGCTATCGAAGTAAATTTAAGTGTTTCGGGCTTCGGCACTTAAAAACCAATCGATATTTAACCCTCACCCACTTAGGCATTTCTTTTCAGCGTCTTATATGTAGCGGAGGGGCGTAGAAACCCTCAGCCATTCATGAATAGCCAGAGCTTCGCTGAAAAATAAAAAAGAGCGAGCTGCTCGTGACGAGAGAAATCCGATGATTTGAGGGCCCTGGTCATCGCTGACGAGAGAAAGCCAATTATTTTTTATGTCCTGGTCAATGCTGAGATCCTAGGTCACTGGTTGACCTCCCAGATCAGGTTAATAACCCAAAAGCACGGAAAATTGGGTCCTGCTAGAATTTCTACAAGTGAAGTTTGCTGGGACTTGGCTTGCTTCTGACTTCGAATTTGCACTTGCTTTGATTAAAGATGATGTATCAAAGCATTTGGGGTAGGACGGGTCACGCCAGATCACCCATTAGGCGTTCTGCCGGCTATCCATTGAATGTTAACCAGCACTTACAGCCTTGCAACATATTGCATAGGCACTATAACTGATACCTAAGTATGCCTAGTTTTCAAATGCTAAAATGAGTGCTAAATTTCAAACCAACACTTCCTAAAAACCACAGTAAAAAGGTGTAAATTTAAGGAAGTTAACCGAGATCATTTCAAGTAAATGACCTTAACCTGAGTTTCACGTGACCTTGGCACCCACAACAATCAATGAGACAAACATTAGATAGTATATTTCACATGTTGTCACGTTGCTTATCACGAAACGACTATGGAAACACACAGATGTGCGCTGACTTTCAATTGCTATTCTGGCCTGACATGATCTTGAGAAAAATAATCACAGGTGAAAGGTAATTTGGTTCAGGGATATAAAATTCTCAGACAAGATGCAAAAATTATCAGGGCTATTTAATTTTCCGGGAAGTTGTAAACTTGATTAACTCCAGGGCACCAAAGAATCGTCGCAATCCTTCGCTTTGCCGCGATTTATTGGTGAAAAACAGGGGGCGCGGTCTACCTACCTCTACTTATATGTGTGGTGAGGGCTAATATTCATTTTATCTGTGTTATTAATATGCAACAATTACTACATGAACTGAGACCAGTCCATATGGGTATGTTTTTCTCACGGACAATGACAATATAAAAACAATGCGAATAAAACCAAACGTTTCGGACAACAACGTGCCTTCGTCAGTGGAGAAAAATAAGTGTATAGGTTTAACATCGATGAGAACTATATGCGGCACCGTCTCGTTCTGGCCAGCCGGGTTGCCGATAAAATACACAAATGTTTATAAGCTTCCATGATGTGCTTAAAAAACTGCTGAAAATATATCTTTAAAAACAAAACAAAAATAACTACTTCATCGATTTTATCGAAAGAAAACATATATGCCTAATTACTTATTTCTTGCCACTGACGGAGGCACTTTTTTGTGCGAAACGTCTGTTTTATTCGTATTATTATTGTATTGTCATTCCCTGTGAGAAAAAAGGATAACTCATCAGTTAGTAACCATAACAGCGAAACGGCTTAATGTAACACAATTCACATGTGTATACGAAACCTCTAAGTCCCTAAAAATAATCCTATTTACAAATTTTAAAAAGACAGCTTAGGCACATAATTTTTTCTGCATTAAAGGAAATAGTTCACATTTTAACATGGGTTTTGAACTGGAATAGCAGTTCCGTAGCTTGGGCTGAGACGAGCATAAATCAGGAGCTTTTACAGCCCAACGATCACCCTAGGCAAAGATATTCTATTTCTCGTCCCGAAAAATGTGTCTTGCGTTGAGGATGTGTGCCTTGCATATATTCGCATCCAGTATGAAACGAGCATGGGTCCCGAAAATTCTTCAGAAACTAGAGAAATTATCTACGAGAACTCTAGAGAAATTCGCTCCAGTGAGGCGCTCCAGTAACAAAAGCACGAGCAGATCGCCCAAATGCCGGTGGCCGCGATAATTTCTCTAGTTTCTGAAGAATTTTCGGGACCCATGCTCTTTTCATACTGGATCGCGTGTGCCTTACAGAAACTGAAAAGTTCTTCCTATATTAAAAATATAGGAAATAATCTTTTGTTGTAAAAAGGTTTTAGTTTCTTTGCTGATCATTTTGAACATAAAAATCACAAATCCATTGCAAAAAAAAAAAAATAATTTCGTGAAAGTGAACTATTTCCTTTAAGATAATATTCATTTATCTCCACAGAATATGGTAAATTAGTGCTGCTGAAGTTCGCTTTCGAAGCGTCTCCTCCAGGAATTCCACAGCTCTCGTGCCATTTTGGATCACGGAACATGGCTGGGCGCAGGACAGGCCGTCTGCGAGCTTGGACGGACCACGTGACCACCTCCTCCCCTCCCCCTCACTCCCGTCCCCTTCCCCAGCAGGGCGTCCGATCTAACCGCGCCCCAGGCAGTCGGCTCGGTCCGACCCTCCCCTGGTCGAGCCACGGCCCGGTGCCGCCTGAGTTTGTGCCGGGTGCAAAACTGGAGCAGTAACTAGCGCCGGAACTAGTAGTCAGCACGACCATCGTCAGATGGCAGGAGTAAACGGAATAAGCGGTTCCAGGTTTCAGAAGGAATGGGGCAGGAAAAAGCGCTGAAAACAATGTTTTGCTGATATAGCCATAAAAAGTTCACTGAATTAGGAGAGCAGCATATCAGTTTAAAGCCCTTCAGATGGTGGTTTTAATAAGCACACAATCATTTCCCAATTCGCCTCCAACGGTGTCACAGGCAAAGAATACGCTGAAATACTAGTGTGTACAGAAGCAACTGCGGGTCCCTGTACCTACCTGTCTCAAATAATGAAAGCATAAAGAAGCAAATGCAGCTAGTTTTGTATCGGCTAATCTTTTACAGGGTGGACCAAAAAGGATGGAAACATTTTGAACTCGCATAAAGTATGTGTTATTGCATGCAGGTGACTGAAAATGATACCAAACGAGAGAACATTTCGTGGAATTCATAATGACATCTCTCTCATCTGCTTTCTCTCGTTTTCCTTCTCTCACAGCAAATGTTCGAAGAGGCCATCTTTGCGAGACAGGCAAAGAGCGGCCCGCCTGCCGGCTGACGCGATAGCCCGATGACACATGTCCTCTGGTATGACTCGCACAGCCTTGGTGGTCGCTCTCTTCAGATAACAGAGGCCTACATAACCTTCCTTGTAGACCTGACCCTTGAGAAGACTCCACAGGAAAGGAATCCATAGGTCAGATGAAAAGACAGACAGGCCAGTTCCACTTCGGCTCGAGGATGGGAGCGACAACACCGTGGCTGACGACCAAAAGCGCTACCAAGCGACGCTAAAGAAGTTGTTGAAGTGAGCCCAAACGAAGTATGGCAGTCTCATGGACCTCATGTGATTCCAGCCAGACGGTGCGCCTCCTCACATCGCGAAACAACGCTCAAGTGGAGCGAGAACCACTTTGGTGACCGGCTGATATCCCGCAGTGCCTGTCGGAACTGGCCTGTCTGATCACCTGACCTGACCCCGATGGATTTTTTCCTGTGGGGTCATCTCAAGGCCAGGTTTACAAGGAAGGTTCTAAAGGCATCTGTTACCTGAAGAGAGTGATCACCAAGGCTGTACGAGCCAAACCAGCGGACATGTGTCATCGGGCTATCGCGTCAGCAGCCAGGCTCTTTGCCTGTCTCGCAAAAGTGGCCTCTTCGAACATTTGCTGTGGGAGACTGAAAACGAGAAAAAGCAGATGAGAGAGATGTCATTATGAATTTCCACGAAATGTACTCTCGTTTGGTATCATTTTCAGTCACCTGCATACAATAACACATATTTTATGCGAGTTCAAAATGTTTCCATCCTTTTTGGTCCACCCTGTAGTCTAGCCACCACCCGCAGCGTCTCAAAGCACTTTTCTGGATCCGCAGTGGACCATTGAGGGCCCTACGAGACCGTTCCAAGAAGACCGTGTTTAGAAGCCTACCGACCACATAGAGACTCCTCCAGAGATCTACATACATGACTCCCCAGATTGAATGAGCCCTCCGATCAGGGTCGGTCACTTGAAAGTTGCTGAAAGGTTTCAGAAGGCAGTATATGTAGGCTCGAAAGTCTTTAAGGGCTCTCAGAAACCGGCATCGGACCCCCAAAAAGCTTGTATGGAGGCCCTCCAAAGCCGGGATGGAGGCCACAGGAGCCGATGTTTAGCCTAAAGAGCCGGTATGGAAGACTGAATAGAGGAAAGGGGTCTCAGTGGGGTCTTCAGGGGCAAGCGTTTGAGCCCCAAAAGTATGTGTGGGCCGTGGGGTCTTAGAGGCAGGTAGACCCCTGGGGTATGCATGGGGTCCCAGGAGCTCGCGTGTGAGCCCTAATATTCGGCTGGCGGCTACTAGAACCAGCATGGAGATTCTTAGAAGATGCTTAGACCCACATTTCATGGGTCATGAGTCCCAAGAGTCGATGTAAGGGCCATAAAAGCCGGTGTAGGGCCCATGGCCCGATAAGTTCCGACATTGAGACTCTCAGAGGCCGGCGACGGGGCACCAAGAGCAGATAAAGTGCCTCAACAAGCCGACATGGGGCTTGAGAATCAGTGTGGAATTCCAGGAGCCTGCGTGAGCTCTCGGAGACCTTCGTATTTCGTAAGGTCCACAAAGGTCGTTGGATCCTCTGAATCTGAACTCTGCGGGACCCTCAGAGCCCAGCATGTCCAGTCTCCTGGCACCTGCCTGCGTTGAGTTGAGACCCTCCGACGCCGTCGTAGGGTTCTTCAGAGGCCAGCGCTGGCCCTTGAAGCCTTCGTTAGGCCCTCGAAGCCGTCAAGAGGGCCCTCAGAGGTCAGCATGGCCCCTGGAGCCTGCCTGCGTCGAGGCCCTCAGAGGCCGTCGTGGGGCCCTTAGACGCCAGTGTGGGCCTTTGGAGCTTGCGTTGGGTCTTAGAGACCATCGTGAGGGCCCAGAGAGGTCGTCGTCAGGGCCCTCAGCCCGTCAGGGACCGTCCTGGAGTCCTCAGAAGTTGTTGTGAGGGCCCTTAGAAGCCTTCGAGAGGGTCATCAGAGGTCGTCATGAGGGTCCTTGGCCATATTGAGGGTCTTCATGGGCCCTCAGATACCTTTGCAGGGCTCTCAGAGGCCTTGGTAAGACCGCTAGAGGCCATCTTTGTTAGGGTCCTCAATAGATTGTTGCAGAGCCCTCAGATGCCAGCATAGCTCCTGCAGCCTGGTTGTGTTGGGGCCCTCAGAGGCCGTCGCTGGGCCATCTGAAGCCAAATGGGCTCTCAGACTTGAGTTGGGTCTAGGGCCGTCATGAGGGCTCTCAGAGACCGTCGTAGAGGCCCTCAGAGGCCAGTGGGCCCCTGGAGTCCTGTGGGACCCTCAGCGGTCGTCATGAGGGCCCTTAGTTGTCGTTATATGGCCTCAGGGGACAGAGTTCGTTGTGAGAGCCCTCAGAGTTCATCGTAAGGGCCCTCAGAGGCCGTCATAGGGGCCCTCAGAGGCCAGCGTGGCCCCTGGAGTCTCCTTGGGGCCCTGGAGTCTCTGTGGGACCCTCAGCGGTCGTCATGAGGGCCCTTAGTGACCGTTGTAGGGCCCCAGGGGACAAAGTCCTCAGGTGGGATCCCTCAGAGATCGTCATAAATGGGCCCTCTGAGGCCGTCGTGGGGGCGGCCCTCAGATGCCGCGTGGAACACCAAACGCTCTCGGGACACTTCTAGCCGGTGTGGGGGCCCCAAAGACTAGCATGGGGCGCTCCTGATCATAATTGGACATCCCGGATGATTCCACATCAGTGTTCGTTTCCCGATCACTGGTTTTCAGGAGAAAATTGCATTGGATGGTGCGACGGGCCCCTTGTACGGATTTTGGGGGTGCAAAAAGATATGTTTGCACCCCCATGTTTTTCGATGGGGGTGCAGCTGCACCCCCTGCACCCCCTATTCCGCCGCCACTGCCCTAGAGACATTTAAAGTTTTTCTGGGGCGAATGGGGACCCCCTTAGATTTTCATGAAAACTGGTCCATGTGTACAGTTTTGGACGCTGATTCCAACGGAGAAGTCTGTTTTTCGCCACATATTATACTTTGGCCCCTAGAGGTATTCAAAGTTTTTTTTTGGGGAAGGGGGACCCCCTTAGATTTTCATAAAAACTGGTCCATGTGTACAGTTTTGGACGCTGATTCCAATGGTGATGTCTGTTTTTCGCCACATATTATACTTTGGCCCCTAGGGCATTCAGATTCACTTTCAGAATCACATTCGGACCCCCTTAGATTTTCATAAAAACTGGTCCATGAGTACAGTTTTGGACGCTGATTCCAATGGTGAAGTCTGTTTTTCGCCACATATTATACTTTTGCCCCTAGAGGCATTCAAAGTTTTTTTGGGGGCTAAGGGGGACCCCTTAGATTTTCATAAAAACTGGTCTATGTGTACAGTTTTGGACGCTGATTTCAACGGTGAAGTCTGTTTTTCGCCACATATTATACTTTGGCCCCTAGAGGCTTTCAAAGTTTTTTGGGAGAAGGGGGACCCCCTTGGATTTTCATACAAACTGGTCCATGTGTACAGTTTTGGACGCTGATTCCAATGGTGAAGTCTGTTTTTCGCCACATATTATACTTTGGCCCCTAGAGGCATTCAAAGTTTTTTGGGGCGAAGGGGGACCCCCTTAGATTTTCATAAAAACTGGTCCATGGGTACAGTTTTGGACGCTGATTCCAATGGTGAAGTCTGTTTTTCGCCACATATTATACTTTGGCCCCTAGAAACATTTAAAGTTTTTTTAGGGCGAAGGGGGACCCCCTTAGATTTTCATGAAAACTGGTCCATGTATACAGTTTTGGACGCTGATTCCAACGGTGAAGTCTGTTTTTCGCCACATATTATACTTTGGCCCCTAGAGGCATTCAAAGTTTTTTGGGGAAGGGGGACCCCCTTAGATTTTCATAAAAACTGGTCCATGTGTACAGTTTTGGACGCTGATTCCAATGGTGATGTCTGTTTTTCGCCACATATTATACTTTGGCCCCTAGAGACATTCAAAGTTTTTTGGGGCGAGGGGGGACCCCCTTAGATTTTCATAAAAACTGGTCCATGTGTACAGTTTTGGACGCTGATTCCAACGGTGAAGTCTGTTTTTCGCCACATATTATACTTTGGCCCCTAGAGGCATTCAAAGTTTTTTGGCGGAAGGGGGACCCCCTCAGATTTTCATACAAACTGGTCCATGTGTACAGTTTTGGCCGCTGATTCCAACGGTGAAGTCTGTTTTTCGCCACATATTATACTTTGGCCCCTAGAGGCATTCAAAATTTTTTGGGGCGAAGGGGGACCCCCTTAGATTTTCATAAAAACTGGTCCATGGGTACAGTTTTGGACGCTGATTCCAATGGTGAAGTCTGTTTTTTTTTGCCACATATTATACTTTGGCCCCTAGAGACATTCAAAGTTTTTTTTTGGGGCGAAGGGGGACCCCCTTAGATTTTCATGGCCTCTAGGGGCCAAAGTATAATATGTGGCGAAAAACAGACTTCACCGTTGGAATCAGCGTCCAAAACTGTACACATGGACCAGTTTTTATGAAAATCTAAGGGGGTCCGAATGTGATTCTGAAAGTGAATCTGAATGGCCAAAGTATAATATGTGGAAAACGACAATATATTCAAATACACAATTAAAAAACAGAGCTTTCGGTAACAAATACCTTGATCACTGTGTGTATGCTAAAATATTTTAAATTTATAATAATTTTTTAATAAATTAAAAAAGCCCCTAAAAATTTTTAGCATACACACAGTGATCAAGGTATTTGTTACCGAAAGCTCTGTTTTTTAATTGTGTATTTGAATATATTGTCGTTTTTTTATATATATCTGTCATGGATAACACATAATATGTGGCGAAAAACAGACTTCACCATGGGAATCAGCGTCCAAAACTGTACACATGGACCAGTTTTTATGAAAATCTAAGGGGGTCTCCCTTCCCCAAAAAAACTTTGAATGCCTCTAGGGGCCAAAGTATAATATGTGGCGAAAAACAGACTTCACCGTTGGAATAAGCGTCCAAAACTGTACACATGGACCAGTTTTTATGAAAATCTAAGGGTGTCCCCCTTCGCCCCAAAAAAACTTTGAATGTCTCTAGGGGCCAAAGTATAATATGTGGCGTAAAACAGACTTCACCATTGGAATCAGCGTCCAAAACGGTACCCATGGACCAGTTTTTATGAAAATCTAAGGGGGTCCCCCTCCACCCCAAAAAACTTTGAATGCCTCTAGGGGCCAAAGTATAATATGTGGCGAAAAACAGACTTCACCATTGGAATCAGCGTCCAAAACTGTACCCATGAACCAGTTTTTATGAAAATCTAAGGGGGTCCCCCTCCGCCCCAAAAAAATTTTGAATGCCTCTAGGGGCCAAAGTATAATATGTGGCGAAAAACAGACTTCACCATTGGAATCAGCGTCCAAAACTGTACACATGGACCAGTTTTCATGAAAATCTAAGGGGGTCCCCCTTCCCCCAAAAAGCTTTGAATGCCTCTAGGGGCCAAAGTATAATATGTGGCGAAAAACAGACTTCACCGTTGGAATCAGCGTCCAAAACTGTACACATGGACCAGTTTTTATGAAAATCTAAGGGGGTCCCCCTTCGCCCCAAAAAAACTTTGAATGCCTCTAGGGGCCAAAGTATAATATGTGGCGAAAAACAGACTTCATCATTGGAATCAGCGTCCAAAACTGTACCCATGGACCAGTTTTTATGAAAATCTAAGGGGGTCCCCCTCCGCCCCAAAAAACTTTGAATGCCTCTAGGGGCCAAAGTACAGGGTGGCGCCGATAAATGAAGACAATATGTGCTCCACACAAAACATGATTTTTTTTGGCAAAAGTCAGTACATTGGATGGAAGCTTGGAACTGGGGTGGCTGATGGCGACCTGTCGAGCACACTTCACTCGATGAATCCCCCTCCGCGTCGATGACGGCCTCGATGCGCGGCTTGAACCGGGCGCAGGCCTTGGTCAGCATGGTCTTGTCCATCTTGACCATCATCTGCTTGGTGGCTGACTTCAGAGAGTCAATAGTGTTGTGTGGGTGTTTGTTAGTGTCCCTCTCGACCACGCCCCAGACGTTTTAGTCGAGCGGGTTCAGGTCCGGGGAGTTTGGCGGCCAGAACTCGGGCGTGATGTGGCTGTGCAGGTTGGCGCTCATCCACTCCTGCGTCACCCTGGCCTTGTGGGCGGTTACAGAGTCTTGTTGGAACACATAAGGCCTTCCTTAGCCACTCAGTCGATCCAGGGCTTCGCGACGTCACCGTCATCGACGGTGACGTCGACGTCGGGTCATCGTCGACGACGTTCTCGACTTTGGCAATGAATTCGTCGTCTCTGACGGCATCAGATCGTCGGGGATGTTTCTTCCGCTTTGCCACAGACGGGACGTCGCCCACAGACTCATCCAAGTTCCGCTCGACTTTATAATCATGGCTTCTGTCGACCTTGAGGAAGTTGGCGACCTCGGATGCCTAGCTGCCGGCGTGAAGCGCCACAATGACCGTGTGCCTTTTCATTTCTTCCGTTATCATCTTCAGCTGCAACGTTCCCTTTTGCTATGGACAACAATTTACATGAAGCATGGAACATGAATGCAAAAAAATTATTGCTCTGCACAAAACAGTTCCTCGTAACACAGGTTTGACATTTGTGGTTATTTACCGGCGCCACCCTGTATAATATGTGGCGAAAAACAGACTTCACCATTGGAATCAGCGTCCAAAACTGTACACATGGACCAGTTTTTATGAAAATCTAAGGGGGTCCCCCTTCCCCCCAAAAAAACTTTGAATGCCTCTAGGGGCCAAAGTATAATATGTGGCGAAAAACAGACTTCACCGTTGGAATCAGCGTCCAAAACTGTACACATGGACCAGTTTTTATGAAAATCTAAGGGGGTCCCCCTTCGCCCCAAAAAAACTTTGAATGTCTCTAGGGGAAAAAGTATAATATGTGGCGTAAAACAGACTTCACCATTTGAATCAGCGTCCAAAACTGTACCCATGGACCAGTTTTTATGAAAATCTAAGGGGGTCCCCCTCCGCCCAAAAAAACTTTGAATGCCTCTAGGGGCCAAAGTATAATATGTGGCGAAAAACAGACTTCACCATTGGAATCAGCGTCCAAAACTGTATCCATGGACCAGTTTTTATGAAAATCTAAGGGGGTCCCCCTCCGCCCCAAAAAACTTTGAATGCCTCTAGGGGCCAAAGTATAATATGTGGCGAAAAACAGACCTCACCATTGGAATCAGCGTCCAAAACTGTACACATGGACCTGTTTTTATAAAAAAATCTAAGGGGGTCCCCCTTCCCCCAAAAAACTTTGAATGCCTCTAGGGGCCAAAGTATAATATGTGGCGAAAAACAGACTTCACCGTTGGAATCAGCGTCCAAAACTGTACCCATGAACCAGTTTTTATGAAAATCTAAGGGGGTCCCCCTCCGCCCAAAAAAACTTTGAATGCCTCTAGGGGCCAAAGTATAATATGTGGCGAAAAACAGACTTCACCATTGGAATCAGCGTCCAAAACTGTACACATAGACCAGTTTTCATGAAAATCTAAGGGGGTCCCCCTTCCCCCAAAAAAAACTTTGAATGCCTCTAGGGGCCAAAGTATAATATGTGGCGAAAAACAGACTTCACCGTTGGAATCAGCGTCCAAAACTGTACACATGGACCAGTTCTTATGAAAATCTAAGGGGGTCCCCCTTCGCCCCAAAAAAAAACTTTGAATGCCTCTAGGGGCCAAAGTATAATATGTGGCGAAAAACAGACTTCACCATTGGAATCAGCGTCCAAAACTGTACCCATGGACCAGTTTTTATGAAAATCTAAGGGGATCCCCCTTCGCCCCAAAAAAAACTTTGAATGCCTCTAGGGGCCAAAGTATAATATGTGGCGAAAAACAGACTTCACCATTGGAATCAGCGTCCAAAACTGTACACATGGACCAGTTTTTATGAAAATCCAAGGGGGTCCCCCTTCCCCCAAAAAACTTTGAATGCCTCTAGGGGCCAAAGTATAATATGTGGCGAAAAACAGACTTCACCGTTGGAATCAGCGTCCAAAACTGTACACATGGACCAGTTTTTATGAAAATCTAAGGGGGTCCCCCTTCGCCCCAAAAAAACTTTGAATGTCTCTAGGGGCCAAAGTATAATATGTGGCGTAAAACAGACTTCACCATTGGAATCAGCGTCCAAAACTGTACCCATGGACCAGTTTTTATGAAAATCTAAGGGGGTCCCCCTCCGCCCAAAAAAACTTTGAATGCCTCTAGGGGCCAAAGTATAATATGTGGCGAAAAACAGACTTCACCATTGGAATCAGCGTCCAAAACTGTATCCATGGACCAGTTTTTATGAAAATCTAAGGGGGTCCCCCTCCGCCCCAAAAAACTTTGAATGCCTCTAGGGGCCAAAGTATAATATATGGCGAAAAACAGACCTCACCATTGGAATCAGCGTCCAAAACTGTACACATGGACCTGTTTTTATGAAAATCTAAGGGGGTCCCCCTTCCCCCAAAAAAACTTTGAATGCCTCTAGGGGCCAAAGTATAATATGTGGCGAAAAACAGACTTCACCGTTGGAATCAGCGTCCAAAACTGTACCCATGAACCAGTTTTTATGAAAATCTAAGGGGGTCCCCCTCCGCCCCAAAAAACTTTGAATGCCTCTAGGGGCCAAAGTATAATATGTGGCGAAAAACAGACTTCACCATTGGAATCAGCGTCCAAAACTGTACACATGGACCAGTTTTCATGAAAATCTAAGGGGGTCCCCCTTCCCCCCAAAAAACTTTGAATGCCTCTAGGGGCCAAAGTATAATATGTGGCGAAAAACAGACTTCACCGTTGGAATCAGCGTCCAAAACTGTACACATGGACCAGTTTTTATGAAAATCTAAGGGGGTCCCCCTTCGCCCCCAAAAAAAAACTTTGAATGCCTCTAGGGGCCAAAGTATAAAATGTGGCGAAAAACAGACTTCACCATTGGAATCAGCGTCCAAAACTGTACCCATGGACCAGTTTTTATGAAAATCTAAGGGGATCCCCCTTCGCCCCTAAAAAAATTTGAATGCCTCTAGGGGCCAAAGGATAATATGTGGCGAAAAACAGACTTCACCATTGGAATCAGCGTCCAAAACTGTACACATGGACCAGTTTTTATGAAAATCCAAGGGGGTCCCCCTTCCCCCAAAAAACTTTGAATGCCTCTAGGGGCCAAAGTATAATATGTGGCGAAAAACAGACTTCACCGTTGGAATCAGCGTCCAAAACTGTACACATGGACCAGTTTTTATGAAAATCTAAGGGGGTCCCCTTTTGCCCCAAAAAAACTTTGAATGCCTCTAGGGGCCAAAGTGTAATATGTGGCGAAAAACAGACTTCACCATTGGAATCAGCGTCCAAAACTGTACCTATGGACCAGTTTTTATGAAAATCTACGGGGGTCCGAATGTGATTCTGAAAGTGAATCTGAATCTGAGGCTGTCTTGACAGACGAGACATGCAGTAAACGCCATTAGACTGCCAATACCATGAACAAGTAAATGGCTATCTTCGATTATTGATTATCGTTCCGCATTTTCCAAAATCTTGAACTGAATCTTGGCAATTTCTCGTGACTACTTCACGACCATGATACATGCATTTCTTAAATTGAACTTTTTGAGCGAAACACGTACACATATGATAAAATGAATGTCACCATCGTGTTCTAAGCCCCAAACATGTGTCACGGGCTGCGAATATCAGTTTTGATTTTCGGGGATATGTGCCTACCCGGTTGACCTGACCTTGACCCTGACCCAGGGCTGCGGAGTCGGAGTCGGAGTCGGAGTCGGAGTCGGTCGGAGTCGACAGTTGTGACCGGATTCGGAGTCGGAGTCGGAGTCGATTTTAGAAACCCGAGCCGGAGTCGGAGTCGGAGTCACCGAAAATCTGTCGACTCCGCAGCCCTGCTAGGTCTGCGGAGTCGGAGTCGGGAGTTGGAGTCGGTCGGAGTCGACAATTCTGCCCGGAGTCGGAGTCGGAGTCGGAGCTGGTTTTTGAAAGCCGGAGTCGGAGTCGGAGTCGGAGTCGCCGAAAATCCATCGACTCCGCAGCCCTGCCCTGACCTATGCTTGACTGACCCCTACATGGAGCTGACACTCTTGTAGGCCTTATATGATGGATTGTGCACCGTTTTGACAGAGTTTATGACGAGAGGCGCCCATTGCGAAGTCCTGAAGTCCATGCTACTGAAAGCCCGATTTCAGGTGTTTGACCTGACCTTGACCCGACCTGTGACCTCAAAATTCAACTTTAAAGTATACTCATCTGAAGCGTCTCGTCGCGTTCTTTCGCTTGCCGCCTCGTGCGTTTCGCTGCGCCTATTGGTTCTCGAGTTATCGGCTGGGGGCGTTTAACGCCCCCCCCCCCACAGCAAACGGTGGGTGGCGAAATACCCCAGCAACTGCCGGGTTAAGCTGGGGGTTCCAAATTTTCTGGATCACCAGTGTACATAAATAAACTACACAGATATATCAGGAGTCTATGATCACCTGATCAGCACTATTAAGTATAACGAAATGCCTCTTCACCTATATGCAGGTACAGGCATATGGTACATATACATATAAATGCAAAGTAACAAACTAGCCGAATAAAGGAAATGGTAATTTTTAACGTGATGTAAGGAAAACGCCCTATGAGGCTTTTACGGTACGGCCGGTTTTCCCATCGAGCGGTCCACCCACCGACCCGGCAAGGTGTCATGCGGTGTGGAGGATAAGCCGTACATACACTATATAGGCTGTGCCGCCCGACACTCCAGCCAACCGGCACATTCTACCAGTACATACCAGGCGGCGGCTGAAAGCGCTGAGCCATAGCCCGCGCCCCACTGCACTGGGGGGGGGGGGGGCTATTCATAGCCCCCCTCCCGTTTTTCTGCAATAACTTCTAAACCACTTGACGTATCGCCGCCAAACTTTCAGTACCTTCGGCTGCATCAATTTGACACCTTGTGTTAAAATTTGAACTTCGTATCTATCATAGGTCGGCCGGAAATGACGTCAGAGTGACGTCATGTTCGGCCCAATTCGACGCAAAACATTGAACCACGGGAATCGCTCCCAAGAGCTCAGTTTTTTAGCTAGATCCAATTTCTTTGCATGAGAGAACTCAAAATGGACTTTGCTATCAAACTACTATCTCGAATTCTCAAAATTTTGAAAATTTTGAAAATGATATGTATAAAAATTCAAAATTTGTATTTTTATTGTTTTTCAAAAACTTTTTGACTTTTCGTAAAAACCAGAATATTTATGATAGAACACATGATTATGACCTACTCTAGCAAGTTTTAGCCAGATATCTTTTAAAATGGCGAAGTTATACGCATTATAGCAAAAATTTTATAATTTTTATTTTTTTTTTCAAATCAATTTTCTGTACGAATTTGAACACCAATATTAATAGCACCATCGGTTTCTTGAGCTCAAACTGCATCCGATAATGTTTTTTGTTCAAAAATTTCAACTTTGAAATTTGACCTTTTTTGACCTAAAAGTGACCTGACCTCAGCTATATTCAGATGAAAATGGCCTCAAATGACACAGGCGACACTGAATTCGAAATCTATGGCCTAAATGGACCATAAAACATGTGTCATGTGACCGACTTATGACATAAGATTTCCGTGACCTATAGGTCACGGAATATATGATGACCTGACCCTGACCTGAAAATCAAAGTACAAGTTTCATACCCTCAGGGTATCTAAAGCATCTGTTCACGAGTGTGTAACCAAAAATCAGCCTGATCTGACTTGTAAGACGGCAGCCAGAGCCCAAAAAGTGAACAAGCCAAATATCGATAATTTTTATTTTGACCTGACCTGTGACGTTATCGGTGACCTCGAGGTCAATGAAATTAGGTTTCGGTCGACAGTTTTTCCGGGGCTATCAGATGCCGTTTGAAATTTGACGATCGGCCTAGTAGTTTCGGAGTTAGGAGGGGGGGGGGCTATGAATAGCCCCCCATAGCCCCCCCCCCAGTGGAGCGTGTTATACACAGACCCCAGTGGGGCGCGGGATAGCTGAGCGGCTGGAGTTCCGTTCGATCAGCCTGCCTGACTGTATGCTTACTGACGATTGACTAATGGGTTACCACTTGGCACGACCGGTGAGTTACCGTTGACGACCGGTCTAAAGGACATTGTCTTTCTACTTAGCTAAACCAAACGGCCCGACTCTGTCGGCTGCCTCCTCGGCGAAAACTAGGCCTTGCATACGCAGCAGGTGGTGTCAAACGGTAAATGTCGAGAAGAAAAGGAATTCGTCCGCAATGGCTCTGAGCAGAACTTGCTATGACGACAGATCGGTTGTCATGGCAAAATCGAACAGCGTTGGAAGTGTTTTGAAATTGCACCAGCTTCCGGAAACATGTGCCATGACGTGCAGGCTGACTGAATTCCCTTTTGAGATGGCCTCTATCACTTCGATTATCGTCGTGGTCGTCGGAGCGGTGCCTCGCCGTCTACTGAGGGGTATATAACTGGTGGAGACGGAGGCACTAGCCGGGTTTCCAGCGGCGGCCTGGCCCGGGCCGGTGGGAGACAGGTGAGACGGATTACAGCAACCTTGTCGCTATGTTCTGCAATTGTTTTTACCTCCACTAGCCTCACGTATCAACAGCAGAGCACTATCTGCACCACCCGCTGGCTGTAAAGCCGGTACCCCGCACCTGCCGGCCCAGGGGCACACCGCGACCCGTCTCGGTTCAGCTAGGGTGGGGATGATGATGATGCTGATGATATTTATTGAACAGAAAGTAGGTACTGGAACAAAAGAGTAAATCGGAGATTGGTGCAGAAGCTCAAGGCCTAAGTCGGGGCACCTCTCTCCAAGCACACTCGTTCACAAACATACAAGTTTACATGCAGACTCATACCTATGCGTTACACATGCATACAAACAAACACTCTTATAATCACTTGTACTGGCACGCGCACACGTAACAATTCTTGGCGTAACAGTTAATTATTGCGTACTCTTATTAGCGTCACGTGCATATATGCACTCACACACGCGCCCGCACACACACTAGAGCACTTCATGGGCCGGATAAATCCGTTATCCACGGATAAATCCGCGGACCGGATAGGATTTGATTCTAAATTTGTTAAAAAAGAACGGATATGGGCGGGCCGGATTTGGGAATTGAAGGTTGAACCCGGATCAAAACGGATCAAAATTTTAACATTCAACATTGAAGTTAAAAATTAACCTAATGTGTTAAGCGGCAGCAGAGGTTTGATTAAAGGTAGTGTGCCAGCTTTCCTGGACCGTATGGAGTTAATGGCCCAGATAAGGAGAACCGGATTTTTAGATCTTATCCATACCTTCAAAACTCATGGAAACGTCTTAAATTCTTCAAATTTTGAGTACCCCAGTGCGAAATTCGCCCCGACGGGTTGTCGGTCGTACCCCAACCACATTTAACACCACTATGAACAATAAATGCACACACTGAAATCGCTATTACCGATATGCTCATCCAATCAAGTTTCGATAAACCCGTTCATCATCATCTCCTGCGGTTTCGAACACGCCTGTTAGGTGGTGCGGTAGACCGCGCCCAAAGCCAGGGCCCCGGTAACGTGAGGTAGCCGAGTCGGGGCAGCGTGCGCTGACCCAAGCCGGGGCCGCGCGTCCTCCCGGTGTCATGTGATAGCCCGGGGCTGCCCGCGGGGATGCGGTAGACCGCGCCCAAAGCTGCGGCCCCGGCTTGGGTCAGCGCACGCTGCCCCGACTCGGCTACCTCACGTTACCGGGGCCCTGGCTTTGGGCGCGGCTCCTGCTCATACTTTGTGGTGCGGTGGTGGTGCGTCGGGCCGCGCGCTCTGACTTCGGCCAAGAAAAATGCGTCAGCTGATCATTGTCATTTCTGCCACTTGCGTGTGGTGAAATGGGGTCATAACTTAAGAGACGGCTTTTTCATATCAATTATTTTACATAAAATCATATTTCAAACCATAAATAATGTTCGACAGCCAAATAAAAGAAACAATACCAATACAGGCTTACAGTTTAAGGCTCGACATTGTGTTGTCTACGATTAGACAGCTGATAACTCATTCCCGTACGTCGTAACTCTATAATGACCTTTGCTTATTGTCACATGTGCGCCGCATTCGCGATTGTTGCCGACGCCTGTTTGCAGGTGAGCCCACTACAGTTGTTATACATATCGAAAAACCGATAAACTTTTAGGCGAAAAAGGCACTATTCCAGGCCCATTTTTGATTTTTTTGCGATATTAGGTAAAAACAGAAGCTTCTTATCCTAGGAAAAATAAAATGGGAAATCTTTCAAAGGTGGCACACTACCTTTAAAGTAATAGGCATCATTTTATGACACTCACTTGTCACAAGACTTGTCTTCAAGTGGATAATGTATGCAATGTATGCATGGTTTTTGGAACCATGATGGTCTATGAGATGTATGGCTGTCTGGTCCCTTAGATTGAATTTGTTAGTCCAGTTTTGGGTGAAACCAGTTATTGGTGAAACGGATTATTACGGATATTTTTTGGAAGTTTGGCTGCAATACGGGCCATGGGTGGGCCGGATTCTGATATTCAAAGAAAGGCGGATAATGGGCGGATCTGGATATGACTTGCCGGATATGGGCCGGGCCGGATCCTAAAAAGCCTATCCGTGAAGTGCTCTAACACACACATCGCATTTTCAAATACATAGTGACACTCCATACATTCGCACACAATCAGTCATCAATGTCTCGCGTTCATTGCACATCAGCGACCGCCGCACGAGGAGGGACACCCGCCCACAGTGCCCCGGACTCAGCCGCCGGGAGCCGCCCCGTCTCTATAGGGATGGGGAGGAGTCCCAAGTCCAACTGTGGTCCGCAACCCAAGTGACAAACATTTTCATTCGGCGGGCAGTTGCTGTGAACTTTGACTAACCGCTGAAGCCCTAGGGCTATCTGATGCAGTTTTTCACGGCAAATAGTATGGTGCTATTTTTTTTCCCGTACTAGGTCTAGAACTTCCAAATTTTCATTTAACCCTCGCCGGCACAGGGGGGGGGGGTTAATGCAACCCCCCTAAGGTTTTTTGCGAATAACTCGCGTAAAAAGCGGCCGATTGCGACGAAACTTTCAGTAACCTCGCATTGATCAATGTTACACCTACCCTGAAAATTTCATGACCCTGACCCAAATGACCTTTGACCTGTGACATCTTTTCCGAGACCATGTTTGGCCGGAATCGCGATTCGGCGTATGTCGGCTCGCATTAGCCGCGCGTTTGCAGTCTTTTCGTGGTTTTAAGCGTTCAAACATGGGATATGATGCTGCTCCCATGCATTAGGGTGGGTGTCAAGGTCACGGGAAGGTCAGGTCAGGTCACTGACCTTTGATGACCTCGGTTCACTTTTTCGAGTTTTACATGTTTCTATGCCAGTTTTTGGAGCTGATTTCGAATTTAGCAACCATTTGAACCTTTACGAAGTAGTTTTGGTGCCTTCGTAACATGAGAACATATATGGTTGTTATTTATGGTATGTTGTTATGATTATTGTTATTTATGGTAGCAACAACTTGTGATCGGTGGTGCAAAGAATGTTTTCCGCACGTTCGCCATCTCTGCTTCAAACATGAATGGTTTAAATGTTCACTCTGAAGAAGCCACAAGGGCGAAATATCAGTCACTTTATATATATTTTGTTTTTTCGTCATTTTTCGATTTAGTATGAGCAAAGGCTATTTCATCATCACTAAAACCTTCGTAACATGTTACGAAGCTGTCAGAGGCGGTTGACATGTATTACGAATACCCGTCACGACCCCTACGGGTTGACCTGACCTGACCTGACCCGACCTGGTCTAAATGCTTAAAGACATCATCTCTGATCAAAACTAACACGATATTCGTGATCAGCACCCCGGAAAACCCCAAAGCAGCCACACTTTACGACTTTCTAACAGGTCCCGATATTCCCGATTTTTGGGTCATTGACCTGACCTGGAAGGTCACCCGATGACCTAGGACCTTAAAATTTGATATCATTGGCTTCCTCTCGTGACGGGCAACACGCTCATTTTTCCGCGAAGCTCTTATAGCTCGATCAGGGGCCAAACGCGGGGGGGGGGGGTCGTATGTACCAACACCCCCCTTGTGCCGTCGAAGGACTCAAAATGGCCTGTGCCGGCAAGGGTTTTAAGGTTGAAACAGACTCTTTCCGCATTCAGGAAATCGCATGCGAGAGCCTATTACAAAAATTACAATCCTTCCCGCATCAATCGCATGCGGGAGGTGCGTAAGATGGATGCGAGCGTGATTTAATGCATTTGAATAGGCTTCTCGCATGGGATTTCCTGACTGCGGGAAGAGTCTGTTTCAGCCTTTAGAAAATTGTGTGTCGTGACGTCATTCAAATTTGAATAACTGCTAGAATCCCGCTAGAAACTGCTAGAACCCGCGTCCCGTTGAGGTCTGACAGGTTCCACGTCCTGTTGGGGGGGGGGGGGGGCAAAGGCCCCCCCGTCGTATCTCCGGAACCAATACCCGGATCGGAAATATTCAAACGGCATTCGAAAGAGCTCATTGAGATGCACAAGAAACATATCGATGACCTTGATATTTGAACTGTGACGTCACAGGGAGGTCAAGCAAGGTCAGATTAGTCCAATTTACTATGATGAAAGTCGGTCATTAAAAATAAATTTAGGTTTCCAAAATGAGTCTGGATGTGATGCATATCATAGATCTGCCATGTGAATAGTCACCTGAATGGAATAGATTCACCTGTGACGTCGGTCACCCTCGACCAATCAGAAATCACTTACATGAATCGTAAGGAAAGACATGTTAAATAGTAAATATTCGAGTCTTTATGAAAACATGTCATAAATATATGCACCCACAGAAGCATCCTTGACCATTTTTCTTGGACCTATGACACCACAGGAATGTCAAAAAAGGTCAAACTATAGGTACCGGTTTACAACATTTTTTTTTACGTAAAAGCGACTATCACGTAAAAGATCATATTCAGTGAGTAAGAGGCTGATAAGTATTATTAATATTACTGCTGACTGATTTCAAGCCCAAATAGGTACTGAAAATATTGTGACGTCATAGCAACAGTCGCTAGTCGCTACTTTTTCAGTCATTCAAATGGCTATATCTCTGGCAATTTAAGAGATATTTTGTTAATTTTTGGAATGTGTAATGCCAGTAAGGGGTTCTCTAACATATATTCCGTCTTTTTTTTTGTGTGAAAATTTTCCCTATTTTCAAAATTATTTCAATAAATCTAAACTGAGTTAGACAATTTCTAGACATTGAGATTTTTGTATTTTGAAGGTCTCGAGATAGCCATTTTGTTTGCCATGATTTTTATACCTACGGCTCGATTTTCGAATCTCTAGGTTGAACGTCTAATTTTCTGCGATTTTCCCAGTAAACATGCTTATACGTCGGCCCAACGTCGGTTCAACCTCGGCCCGACATCGGCTGGACGTCGGGTATGCCCGCATGTTCCGACGTCCAGCCGAAGTCCAGCCGACGTCGAGCCGACGTCGGGCCGAGGTCGTTTGCCGAGGTTGACGAGATCGTTTGTCGTTGGACCGACGGGGCCGACGTCGGCATGTTTATTGGTACTGGTACTGGTATTTTTGGCTTACGGGCCACCACAGCGTCCTGTATTTGGGCCCGGTTCTGTCGTCCGTCTTCGTTGTTGGTCCGTCCGTTGTCTTGCAGTGTCCGTCGTCTTCTTTGGCTCGTAAGGGTGGGGTGAGGGGTGGGTCAGGGTTCCTAGCTATCTCCTCCCGGGTAGCCGGATTGCCCCTTCTCTTTTTTCCCTTTTTTGTGCTTTTTGTCTCTTTTTTTGCCATTTTGCCATTTTGGGGTCTTTTATTTTGATTGTCATTGTTTTGAATGTTCTTTTTTTGGCTTTTTTTCTTTTTGGCTTTTTTTGGCTTTTTTGGCTTTTTTGTCCTTGGCTCTAGGGGAGGAGATTTACAGGTCATTTATCAGCCCAGTGTTGTGTATGTAGTGGATGAGTAGTGTTGTTAGCTCGGGGTGTAAGTCCCCGAGCAGTGTTGTGAGTGTTAGTGGGATGTTGGCGTCTCTGCAGTATGTTTGTATGTTTGTCCTGTGGTGTTGGTATTGTGGGCATGTGAGTAGCAGATGTTTGACAGTGATGAAAGTGTTGCAGGTGTTGCATTTTGGTCTCGGGCTTCTTGTGATGATGTAGTTGTGTGTGATAGTGGTGTGTCCAATGCGAAGTCGTGTGATAGCCCTCTCGTTTTTGCGTGAGTTCCAGTGGCGGCGCCACCATAGGGGCAGGGGTGGCAGCCTGCCACCCCTGCCGCGAGGTAGGGGTGGCATTGCCACCCCTGAAATATGGGACAAATTTGAAACGTCACCGACGAAGAAGACTCGCATACCTACTGCAAAGTCTTAACTATTCGAGGCCCCTTTGACCTTTAAGTCTACACTACATACAGGAGGCCCTTTTACACGTGGGAAGTTATCTAAGAGGCCTTTGCGTCACACAGGAGCCCTGTGCCCGCATAGGAGGCCCCTGTATCCGCGCCCTCACAGAAGGCCCCTGGGCCCTGGGCCCGCACAGGAGGCCCTCTGCCCAAATAGAAGGCCCTTTGCCCACAGGAGACCACTGTGCCCGCATAGGAGGCCCCTGTGCCCGTACAGGAGGCCCCTGGGCCCTGGGCCCGCACAGGAGGCCCCTCTGCCCAAATAGAAGGCCCTTTGCCCACAGGAGACCACTGTGCCCGCATAGGAGGCCCCTGTGCCCATACAGGAGGCCCCTGTGCCCGCTCAGGAGGCCTCTGTGTCTGCTCAGGAGGTCCCTGTACCCGCACAGGAGGCCCCTCTGCCCAAATAGGAGGCCCCTTTGTCCACAGGAGACCCCTATCCCTATGCCCGCACAGGAGGCCCTTTTGCCCACAGGAGACCCCTGTGCCCGCACAGGAGGCCCCTGTGCCCGCACAGGAGGCCCCTGTGCCCACACAGAAGGCGTCTGTACTCACACAGGAGGCCCCTATGCCCGCACAGGAGGACCCTGTGCCCGTACAGAATGCCCCTGTGCCCGCTCAGGAGGTCCCTGTGCCCGCACAGGAGGCCCCTGTGCCCGCACAGGAAGCCCTTATGCCCAAATAGGAGGCCCCTGTGTCCGCACAGGAGGCCCCTTGCCCAAAGAGGAGGCCCCTTTGCCCACAGGGGACCCCTATCCCTATGCCCGCACAGGAGGCCCCTGTGCCCACACAGAAGGCCCCTGTGCTCACACAGAAGGCCCCTGTGCTCACACAGGGGAGGCCCCTCTGCACGCACAGGAAGACTTTGTGTCCGTACAGAATGCTCAGGAGGCCCCTGTGCCCGCACAAGAGTCCCCTGTGCCTTAATAGGAGGCCCCTGTGAACGCACAGGAGGCCCCTCTGCCCAAATAGGAGGCCCCTGTGCCCGCACAGGGGCCCCTGTGCCCACACAGGAGGCTCCTGTGTCCGTACAGAGGCCCCTGTACCCGCTTAGGAGGCCCCTGTGCCCGCTCAGGAGGTCCCTGTTCCCGCACAGGAGGCCCCTCTGCCCAAATAGGAGGCCCTTTTGCCCACAGGGGACCCTTATCCCTATGCCCGCACAGGAGGCCCCTGTGCTCACACAGGAGGCCCCTCTGCCCGCACAGGAGGACCCTGTGCCCTACAGAATGCCCCTGTGGCCGCTCAGGAGGTTCCTGTACCCGCACAGGAGGCCCCTGTGCCTTAAAGTGACCATCCCACCTGAACATTAGTTTTGAGTTGAGATAGCCAAATTGCTGGCCATGGCCTGCGGCCCTGCAAATACCGGTTTGGGCACTCACAGGTCACAACATCAAAAAATGCTTTAGTTCGGAGATATGGAATTTCAAACTTGCAGTTTTCGGATTCTAAGGGGCTAATGCATTGAGATGCCCCCTTAGAATTTGTGACGTCAGCGGTGATCTAACGATTTTAAAACCTTATACTAACATCTTTTTGCAGCAGTGGTGGTAGGTATATGCTATTTGCGCCCAACATCTGCCGCAAACGCCGCACTTCCAAAATGAAGTCGCTAGGAACAGCGGAGATCCCAAAAAGTAAACAAAAGTAAAAGTCTACTATCTTGAAAACCGGTGAATATTTTTTCGGTGAAATTTGGTAAATATTCGTTTTTGCTCTTTCTGAACCGAGCGACATCACTTTCATGCAAATTCATTAACTTTTTTTTAAAGTGGGAGGGTCCCTTTAATAGGAGGCCCCAGTGCCCACACATGAGGCCCCTCTGCCCAAATAGGAGGCCCCTGTGCCCGCACAGGAGGCCCCTGTGCCCACACAGGAGGCCGCTCTGCCCAAATAGAAGGCCCCTTTGCCCACAGGAGACCCCTGTGCCCGCCCAGGAGGCCCCTGTGCCCACACAGGAGGCCCCTGTGCCCGTAAGGAGGCCCTGTGCCCGCTCAGGAGGCCCTGTGCCCGCTCAGGAGGCCCCTGTGCCCGCACAGGCACAGGGGCCTCCTTTGCCCAAATAGAAGACCCCTTTGCCCACAGAAGACCCCTGTGCGCACAGGAGGCCCCTCTGCCCAAATAGGAGGCCCCTTTGCCCACAGGAGACCCCTATCCCTATGCCCGTAAAGGAGGCCCCTGTGCCCGCACAGGAGGCCCCTCTGCCCAAATACGAGGCGGCTTTGCCCACAGGAGACCCCTGTTCCCGCACAGGAGGCCTCTAAGCCCACACAGGAGGACCCTGTGGCCAAATAGGAGGCCCCTGTGCCCGCACAGGAGGCCCTATCCCTATGCCCGCACAGGAGGCCTCTTTGCCCGCACAGGAGGCCCCTTTGCCCGCACAGGAGGCCCCTTTGCCCGCACAGGAGGCCCCTTTGCCCGCACAGGAGGCCCTTGTGCTCTCACAGGAGGTACCTGTGCCCAAATAGGAGGCCCCTGTACCCGCACAGGAGGTCCCTATCCCTATGCCCGCACAGAACCATGTACCTACACAGGAGGACCCTGTGCCCAAACAGGATCCTCTGTGCAAGGCGGTGGACGACCATATGTGACGGGGGTCCACCAAGGTAGGGTATCCCCAAATCTGCCTTTCTCATCGGATTTCGGCCACTTATTTTTCCACCTTGATCACTGACAAGACAAATTAGAATCTTTTTTTAATCTTCGAAATCTAGGCCCTCACGGGACCCGATGCACAAAACGTGCAGTTATAAAGGCAAATTAGTTATGTCAGCGGAACACGGGCCATTCTAACAGAGGCCCACGCCGACTAAAAAGGATGGTTGTGCTGAAAGGGACCAGGGAAGGTTTTGAAGGCCAATGCCGAGTGAAGGGTTCGACAACTAACGAGATCTCAAAACATTACGATGAGAGACCTGCTTGCTAAAATAAAAGGATGAGAAGTTTTCGTAATCTGATGCGGAAAGGACCTGGCGCTGGACCCTCGGGAATCAGAGTATAGGACCTTCTCAGATCAATATTGCCTATTCTGAAGCATCGCGGCACCCTCCGAAGTCGGTGTAGGGCCTTTAGAGGCTGGTTTTGGAGACGGACCTGGATTTATAAGAGGCCGTCGCGCGGCGTGCGGCGCTCAGAGGCAGCCATGGGCCGTCTAAAACCACTGGTCTTTCGAGCATCTTGGTATCCAAAAAGGACTTGAGCCCATGGGACACACCTCATTTCCAGCTACATATGCTTACCGTGGTTAGAACCTTAGATGTATAGTGTATATACATAATGTGCTTATTTGCTTATTGTTTCGTTTTACTTCGTTATCAAGTGATGGCTGACAAAATATTGGCAGGGCTCAGGGAACATTGATAGGACCCAAATAAACATCGGTAGGGTTCGGGGCTCGGGCCCTACCAGGCCTATACAAAACCACACCCTGCCCCTGTTCCTACACAGAAGGCAACTGTGCGGCCATAAAGGACGCCCCTGTGCCACTGGCGGATCCAGAGCTCCGTTTTTTTTAGGGGGGAGGGGGCTAAACGTTGGTACAAGGCCGCTTTCTGTAGGCAAAAAGTTGTTGAGCGGGGGACGAGGTGCACTCCGCAATTTTCAACCCATATCTTTCCATATACCCAATGTATGGTTAAAAAAGTTGTTGAGTGGGGGGAAGGGAGTGCGCTCCGAATTTTCCAGGCCGTTTTCATTCATTGCAACGGCATAATATGAGAGTTCAGACAAAAAAATTGTGGAGAGGGGGGGCTTATATGTATTGCCTGTATTGCCCTATTCATAAGTGGAGCTTAGTGGCACGTGGGCGTTTGCATCATTAACCTGGGGTACCTGGCGCTTTAGCAACCGCATCCCTTCATTCTGCAGAACCACACACAGAGCGTCAGCTTCACTGACGTCTCTGGTAACAGGCAGATTGCAACCGCGCTTCCGAATAACAAAGGCGTTTTCCAAAGTTCGGCACTAGGTCCCCTCTTATATACTATCTTTTCAAATAACCTCAGCTGTTCGTGTGCGACCGTTGGTGCCGGACGACACCCAGGTCATGGTCTGTGGCAACAAGACAACCCTGTCAGATCTGACTGAGCGCATGGAGCAGGCCCTCTTTTCTCTCGACCTTTGGTTCCGCGCAAATTCGACAAAACTCACCTGATTGTTCTTGGCAGTAGACAAAAACTGCGGGGCCGGAACGTTACACCTCTCGGGGTGAAATTCCGCGAGCGTACAATATAACCCGTATTAGAAGCAAAAATCTGGGGGGTGATCTTTGATCATCATCTTTCCTGGGACGCCCATTTATGTACAAGAAATTACGCGTAAATGCTTCGGGATCCGCATTGGCCTGTCGCACATAGGTACGTCATTACCTTCCGGCCGAGATCTTGCCCGCCATTGTAACCGCCCTGGTGCTATTGCCTCCCTCCCGCGTCCGCTATTGCCTCCCTATGTACGGCAGCGGCAGCGGGAAGAATCTTGCTAAGATTCAAAAGGTGATCATTGATCAACTTTGCCGCTCGTGTCGTCTCAGGTAGAAGGAAGTTCAGCCATTCTGCAGACGTTCGGAGGGCGCTGGGATGGCTCGATGTAGAGGATCTATTCAAATATCATACGCCTGCATTACTCACAAAATTATCAAATACCATACACCAGTGTCACTTTCATCCTTTATCCAAGCAAACCGTGATACACGAGTTCGGAGCACTCGCTGCAGGGTGACGACCTGCGACTGCCACCTGTCAGGACGGAGGCTGGGAGGCGCCGATTTCTGTACTATGGCCCGATGCTATACAACCAACTGCCAGCTGAAATGCGCAGCGTACGATGTCAATCGGTCGTTTTAATTATGCTATCAGGCAAGTGAGAAATAGGCAGTATAGTAGTAATGCACTGCCATGGTCACTTTTATCATATTTTGTTTAGGTATTTTTATCGTTTTTATCAAGGTTAGTTCGTACCGCGTCTGTAACGTGTGGAGCAGTCCCATCATTGTATCATTTGTTTTACCATTGACTCTAGGCAAGGAAAAGCCACTTCTGCGCAAGGCCATATATAGACTTCTGGTGGATTTGCCCGAATACGCGGGATTGGTATTGGTAAAGCGAAAACGTTTTAAACTGCAGATAATAGATACACGTACTGTTTTTGACAAACGACCACAATTTTCACTTTTGAGGAGGCCCCAGAGGCGAAGAGGAGGCCCTCTTATGAAGAGGCCCCCTACTTCGGCCTGCCACCCCTGGCAAAAATCCGTGGCGCCGCCCCTGGTGAGTTCATGTTCTTGGTGTGCCAGTGTTCTATGCGTGGTTGAATGGTTTGTAGTGCGGTTCGTGTGTTGTGCCATATTGACTGGTAGTGTTTGTGTAGTTGGGCTAAGAGAATGGGTGTAAAGTCATTTAGTGAGAGTGGGATGTGGATCGGTTGTGGTTGCTGAAGTGCATGTTTGGCGTGTGCGTCTGCTTGCGTATTGCCGGGGATGCCGCAGTGCCCGGGGATCCAGATAATGGTAGGCTGTTGTTCCGGGTCAAGTTGGTGTTGCGTGTATAGAATGTGGTGGATTATGGGGTGTGTTCGGGTCGTAGTGGTGTGTCTGATAGCGGTCACCGCAGACTTGGGAGTCTGTTGCGATGATGCTGTTTGTTAGTTGATGTTCTTGGATTGTGGTGTATGCTGTGTAGATGGCGTATAGCTCTGCTGTGTATACAGATGTGTGGTCTGGGAGGCGGGCCCTGAAGGTGATTGTCGGTTGTGCTTGGTGTCGGTGAAGAATGGTTGCTGCGGCTGTTCTGTCGTTGTGCTTTGAGTCGTCAGTGAAAAAGATGTTGGTCGGTTTGTGATGGTGTATGTATTCGATGAAACTTTGCTGTATTTCTGTGTCTGTGAGTGTGTGTTTGCTTTGATCTATGAGGGTGTGGGTGGTGGGTGCTGTGTCAGCCCAGTAGGCTGGAAGGGGTGGTGCAGGGTGTGACCTTGGAAGTGTGATGTCAAGTGTCTTTGATAGTTGTTTAAGTCGTCTGCCGATTGTGATTCTGTTGCGTGATCTCCGTGTGGTAGTGTAACACGACCTCCTGTTGATCAGTGGAATGCATGGGTGTTGTGGGATTTGTTGGATTTTGAAGAAGTATCTGAAGAGTGCTTGTGATCTCCTGTAGTGCAGAGGTGGCGTGTTGTTGTAAACGTGGAGTGCTGCTGCAGGTGAAGTGCGGTAGGCGCCTGTGATGGTCCTAATGCATTTGTTTTGGATGACGTCGAGTTTCTTCAGGTGTGTAGGTGCAGCGTTTTCAAAAATGATTGCTCCGTACTCAAGAACCGGTCGGATGATTGCTTCGTAGAGTTTGGTAAGCGTGTGTCTGTCACCTCCCCATTCCGTGCTGGTGATTGCTCTGAGAATGTTAATGCGTCGTGTCGCTCTGTCGCGGATGTCATTGATGTGTTTGCTGAATGTCAAGTTCTTGTCAAAAGTCATGCCAAGAAATTTTGCACTGTTACTGAAAGGGATAGGTGTGCCATTGAGCATGAGCGGTTGGCTGTTTTCGGTGCTATGCCGCCCAAAGACGACACATTGTGTCTTTGAAGGTGAGATGTGAAGGTTGAGTGTCTGAAGTTTTTGAGTAATGTTGTTGAGTGTCCTTTCGAGTTGTGTTAGAGTGCTTCCTAGTTGGTTTGTGTAGTCCAGATTGCTATATCGTCGGCGTAGGTGGCTATCAATTGTTTATTGGGACAACGCGCCAAAGATATCAACCGGCGGCGGGATTCGAGCCCCCCAGTCGCCGACGTCGGCAAGTTTACTGGGACAACACGCCAAAAGCATCAGCTGGCGATGGGATTCGAACCCCGTATTATTTCAACGCGAGGTTAGTGCGCTAACCACTACACCATGCAGCCAGATAACGAATTTTGTTTGTTTTGTTGGGTTATGCCCTTTCGGTCTGACCATTTCAGAGCCGGAAGGATGATAGAATGGAGACATTGGTCTTCTTGGCGAGCACCCTGGGTCCAGTTCATACCTATAGAGTCCCTGGTCCCATTGCTGTTACGTGACACTTATTGGAAAGGGCGACCATACAATGGATTCATATAGCCACTTTTACACACCTGCACCAACGTTTCCCAAAGTGTCCCTTTGATAAGTGGCACTTTGGCAAAGTGACCTTGCCGACTGGCCTTTCTATATGAACTGGGCCCGGCCCTGGTGAGTTGCCGGGGCTGAGCCTGACCAAAGGATAGGCCGAGCAGCCCCAAGCACTCACCGCACGTCACCCGGCTACGGGCGAGCTCGGCTTAGGGCAATCCCAAATGGGATAAAGTTTCCCGTCCAGTCCGGATCAGGGGGTTGCGGCGTGGAGGAAGATTTAAGTTTCCTAAGGATATTTTGAATACAGAAGCTCTTTATGAAACATGAAACATGTATTTCATATTATTTTAACGGTCAAAACAGCGGCCGATGTCGGTCCGACGTCGGCCCGACGTCGGCTGAACCTCAGCAATTGATCTCGGTCCGACGTCGGCCCGACGTCGGCCGGACCTCGGCTGGACGTCGGTACATGCGGGCATATCCGACATCCAGCCGACGTCGTGCCGAGGTTGGACAGACGTCGGGCCGACGTCGGCATGCCGATGCCGAGATGCCGACGTCACCCCGACGTCGGCCGACGTCGGGCCGACGTCGGCATGTTTACTGGGTTACGAACAATCGCCAAATATGACCTCAGTTTGGCCTCTATATCTCGTGACCTGAGATTACCTAGGACCTACTTTTTTAGGAGTTGTGTAGAATTGATGCCCGGAGAGGTACTGCCAGTTTCAAGTCGAAATGCGCAGCCGTTTCTGAGTTATCTGCGAAAAACCACAGATATTCCTTTGTGCTCACAGACTCTGGTATGAAGGCGTATGTACATAAGTAGAGCCTATGTACGATTCCTCGTGCGAGGAATCGCACATAGGCTCTGACCGTACAGGTAACTTGCTTACGTCACCTAAACATTCATCCATTCGTGACCACAGTCTCCAATGTGACACACCCTTCACCATGGAAAACTTTACGATTTTAGACAGTGAGCAGCAACATCTTATAATTTTGGAATCAATTTACATACACACACACACACACACACACACACACAATGTTTATTATCAGAGACAGAAAGATTCCGGAAGAATGCAGCAGAGGGATGCAAAAGCGCAAAGCGCTTGAGTTTGAGCATCGCTCTGGAAGAAGAAAATACAAACAAACAGACAAAAACATACCAGATGAGATCCTGAACTTAAAATACAGAAAACATTTGATAGGCAAAACTCAAAGCATACGAGTTGGCTGTCGCCGCCACGACAGACACCGAGCAGTAAAGAAGCGTGCGCGAGCCACCGCACGGTCAGCCCGGAGCGCCACGTCCAACCGCAGCCTTACAACCTAGATCAAGGTGGTATCTTGGTGTCCATCGATATCGACCAAAAATCAACGGGAGTAGCTCAGCTCACCCACTGTACGTCGTACAGTGATCCTAGTAACCTGCAAACTGTGCTTTGTTTACGATTGAACGGTGTCTTCTTCGAACCACGAGTGTTTTACCAAATATGTCTCGAACTTTCCAACAACTGTGATTTTATCGAAGTGTGTCATGCCAACTCATTTGAACCGCCTTCATGTCATGTAACATGTTTTGTTCTTTACTTCACTGAAGATGATTGTTCTTACAATTGAAACCGGTCTGAAATGAATACATCTAATGCTTTTGATACGTCTTGATTTCTTAAGAACTGAAAATGCTAGATGCCTTTAAAGTTTTGCACTTTTGAAGCGAAAATGGCTTTCGCTCAAACTTTTAGGAAGTATGTCAAATTGATGTATAAATAAGCTACTGTAAGATTGACGTTGCTGGCGTAACGTCCTTTTATGATATTGGCAAAAATGCCGCCCCCCCCCAACAGGGCGCGAGTTAACTTGCATGACAGGGAATGTATCTTCCTTTTCAGGAGGGATACTGCTCCCAGTCATCAAGTTGCATATTCAAGCACCGATTAGACAAAGAACATCATGTCAACAAAGGACTTGCGAGAAGAGTCGGAATTCACCCGACACCAAGTGGTTGTAGTGCATCCAAGGAGTAGTGCATTGTCTTCTAGATCATCACCCAGAAGACCCAATGAAGTCCAGCCAGCCTGGCATATTCCGAATGACGCAGACAAATCGTCTGGTGGTGCTTCCAATCGCGGGATCGAAAGCGGGCTGGGCGGGACAGCCGCAGGCGCCAAGATAAACAGAGAAAAGCTTTTTGAGGTGATCATACCCCTGCTCCGCTGGGTGGTGCATCTCCTGCTGCTGGCTTATCTCTTCCAGCAGCTGCTCTCACAGTACCAGGAATACCGTTCGGAGCCCATCAGCTCTTCGGTGCTCCGCCGCCAGGCCCCGTTCCCGCGTCTGACAATCTGTCCCTTTGCGGGACTGAGAGACACGATCATGCTTTCCGATGCAGAAAAGAGTTTCCTTAAAGACGAAATCACACTGGAACAGTTCTACAACATGACAACATTGGAATTACTGGAGACAAAGGGTAGATACCACCATATCAACATGGTTCTTAACGAATTAAGGAGCTACGCCCGTCGGGAGTTTTCCATTAACTACGCCCGTATCAAGTTCTCGGAACTATACCCTGACCTCACATTTCCAGGTTCAAGTCAGCTTGGGCGTTGGCGCGCGCGATACTATTTGAAGGTGTCCCCGCTAGAAGGCCTATTGATTCCAAAACGCTGTCTTACTCTACAGCCGAGTGAATACCTGAGAAACAGTGCCAAAAGTGGCATTACCTTGAGAATCACCCTGAAGAGGACGGAGCTATTCAGTGGAGTAAATTTCGCATACCAACTCTATTTTCACGACAGCGAAGTGCCAAATGTAGGTGACCTGGACCCCACCGAGCTGGGCGCTGATTTAGGGCGAACGGCTTCGGTGGACTTGCCCAAGGACGATGCCCTCTCTTTGCGTCTGACCACCAGCATGCTCAACATGGTGAATGTGCGGCGCCGGCCGTGTCGGGAGGAGCCCGGCTACTCTGCCACCCAGTGTCTGAAGGAGTGTCTGTGGCATCGTCTGGCGGCCAACATCTCCTGCCGGCTGCCGCACATGGTCGGCGCCGGGGTGTACCTGCCCGACATGAGCGGACCGCTTGACCACCTGCCGCTCTGCACAAGGCCCGTGCGGTTGAAACACACTCAATTATCCGGAGAACCGCGAAATTGCTTCTCATACGATGAGGAGAATTGTGCAACGAACGAACAGTGGTACAGACCGAGCAAGCTGCATCCACAACGTGATAGGGCCCAGACTTATTATCATTCCACGTCAACTCCCCTTCCCTCTGCAGTTTTCAGATCGGACACACCAAGTAATCACTGTGTAATTTCACCTGACCTGGGAACAATCGTTGAGAACAGTCTTGTCTCTGATATACAGGGCTGCGACTGTCCACCTCCTTGTCGTCAGACATTTTACCACCTCTCCACGTGGCTGCCTGATCAAGAACGCCCTCTAAGCTGCCAAACCACTCTGATGTTGACGATTGACCTGAATGCTGACGAAGTCAGCGAAGCGATCTCCTTCTCCCTGCCGACTCTGTTGGCCAACATCGGTGGCACGATCGGCATCGTGACCGGCTTCTCCCTGTTCACCCTGGCGGCCACTGGCGAGGAGCTGGTGTGGAAGGTCGGTAGAAAAATTAACTCAATATTCCTTCCGTAAATTGTTCCTAGGCCTATCGGCCCAGTGAACCTGCTGAGCCTTCTGATGAGCCCATCCCTGATAAATCTTTGGTCGGCTACTTTCCTTTGCCTAGCTTCAGTTGTTTCCCTTTATATTTCTTTTATCTACATTTGTAATGCATTTCATTGTAGATGCTTTTCATATTTTTTATAGATGCTTTTCATAGGTAGATGTTGGGTTGAGTTTGACCTTTTCTGGTGGAGTCAGAATTACTGACAGCCCTTTGCTCTTAACTTAAGAAAGCCAGATTGTTTTGGCTTCCTTTGGTTATGAGTAAAAGGCTCTTAGTCATTGTTACTACAATTATAATCATAATCACGCTCAAAAACGTTTCAAAACATTGACTATTTTTTTACGCGGTTAACCCGCGCCGGGCCGGTGCTCCGCGACTTCCGCGCCGGGCGGGGGGGGGGGGGGTCTGAACACCCCCGTCTAACTCGGCTCCTGGGCCATGTAGCGACACGCAGTAAGCGGTATCCGAAAGGGCGTCGAAAATAATGACGGAAGCACTGGTCATTTCTTGGGTCAGGTCAAAGGTCAGGACGCTAGAGGTCATCAAAGGTCAAATGTAGTCCATTTCAACAATTTTGGAAACTCCCAACGGCTAACTCAAGAACCAATAGAGCTACAGCGCCGCAGAAAAGTGCATTCGATAGCCCTTTTACAGACCTTTCTGAGTATTGTTCTCAGATTTGACCTCAGGTCAACGGTTTAGCCTCCAGAGGGCAAAAACTGTAAAAATAACAGTTTTCACGAAAACTGTTTTCGGCAATAACTTTTGACTCAACAGTGCAACGACATTACTTTTGGAAGCATCGTGTTCCTCTTGTCGAGACGCGTCGAATGAACTATTTGTTGACATTGAAAGTTCATTTTGAAAATTTGACCTCAGGTCAAGGTCATGACCTAACCGGAAAGGGTCATGTTGCAAATCAGTCGATCCGTATCGTCGAGCTGAACACAGCTGACGTGATTTCACCGCTCTATGCACGTCTCTATCAAAAGTTATAGTAAAAAAAACTGCTGGTGACCTTCCATGACCTGAGATGACCTCAGGGGCACACATAGATGCAATTTTCCGGTTCAGTGTATCATGTTAACCTATGAAGCGATGTTTGAGAGGGTTTAGAACGATAGGTATTCGTCCAAAAGAGGTGCATTTCAATTTTATCCCATTGACTTTTAATGGAAAGGTCGCAATATTGACCTGACCGTAGGTCACAGATATAAAAAAAATCCGAGATAAACATTTTATACATTCTGGTACTCTTATTAATCGCTGAAATTTTTTAAGTGATCATTCGATCGGTGTAGCTAACGCGAGCCTTTGAACTTTTTTATGAGATAAGGTCACTTGACGTGACCTGGTGACCTGATCTTGAACGACCTGGGTCTGTAATTTTTACAACATGTGTGGAAAGGATGTATGAACATTGAACAGGTATGCTGCGTGCCGCCGTTTTTGACATATTTGCGAAAACCCTGAGGGGGGGGGGGGGGGCGTGGAAACGCACGGCGCAGGCAAACGTGCGCTGTGTCCCATTTTTTGTGCAGACTTAAGTTGATGCCTGTGATGCATGGCTTGTGTTGAAAACGTGTGCTATCTGTCTTCTTTGTGATGTGTTGTGTGCGTGTGCTATCTGTGCCCCATGTCGTGTGCCGGGTACGTGTGCTATCTATGTCCCATGTCCTGTATTGTGTATGCTTGCTGTGTGTCTCATGTCTTTCGTTGTGTAAATAGTGTGATATCCGTGTTTCATGGCTTGTGCTGTACACGTAGGCTACGTGAGCTGTTGCACGTCTTGTATGTATTGTGTGCGTGTGCTATCTGTGTTCACTGGCTTGTGTCGTGTACGTGTGCTATCTGTGTCCCATGGCTTGTGCTGCGTAGATGATATGATCTGTATCCCATGGCTTCTTTTGTGTTCCTGTACTACCTGTGTCCCTGTCTTGTGTTGAACACGAGTGTTAATGTGTACCCGGGATTTCGTTGTGTATTGTGCTGTGTTCGTATACTACCTGTGTGTGCCTATCTTGTGTTGTATACGAGTGTTTTATGTGTGTGTTTTTGGGATAATGTTGTCTAGTGTGCCGTGTCCCACGGCTTGTGCTGTGTTGTGCTCTGTGTACCTTGGCTTGTGCTGTGTACTTGTGCTTCATACATATGGTCCTGTCTTGTGTTGTATACGTGTGCAATCTGTGTCCCCTGTTTTGTGTTGTGTTCGTGTTGTATCTGTTTTTCCGAAATTTTGTTTGTATTGTATTTGTATTTGTATTTACATTTAAGAGCGATCCACATACGATGTGCGTGGCGATTACTGATTACTGCTGATTACTGTTTAGCCGTGTTCCCGTTTTATGGTGTAGAAGAATGACAGGCGCAGCTCTTTTTAGAGTTCTTACGTGAACAAATAGCATGGAATGAGGTCATGAGGTGGAGAGCAAGGCATCATAGTCGACACTGGCTTTTCAAGCTGACTTTCCTCACACATGGGGACCTTATTATATAGTGGTATTTTTGAGTGGTGTGTGGCTCAATTCCATGCCATGCAAGAACTATTCCTGTCCTTGATTTTTGGTTTTAAGTACTTTTAAATGTGAACGTTATCATTATCAGTCCCAATTGTGATCGAGTCCCGGTTTGAAGCACATATATCGAGAAGCGTCTGTGAAATGTGTCCAAAATGAATAACTTGATGCAGAACGTTCTCCCAAAACTGTTCTACACTGTAAAAAATATTGACGAGCTATGTGTCAAAACAAGGGTCTCGAAACAGTCACCAGGTTGTCAATGCTTCCGGTACTTACCACTTGACTAGTTACCGCTTAGTTAGCTTACAGGCTGAGAACTATCCAGATCGTTATGATCCGGTATTGTAATGATACCCTAGGTGTACCTTTGTTTTGAAGTGCTGAATTAACTATCAAGGTTGTTTGACGTTTGTTTTCGCCTCAATCCGAAACGAGGAAGACCCTCATCAAATTATTAGGTGAAAGCCAGCCTCAGGATGATCAAAATACTAGGGGTAGTTTTGTCATAGTAATCTGTGAAGGTTGAGGAACAAGCCGTAGCAATGCACTCGTCACTAAACCAGCCTGAGATTATTCGCCAGGTAGCGGCTGCGTTTCCCTACTTGCTGAATCATGTTAGCAACTTTCCATTTCCAGACACTTTTTACGGCAAATAAATTGTTGGGTTATTTGGAAGGTGAATGACAATTTTATTTCTATAAGTCAATACATTTGTATTTCCGATTGCCCTAAAACTTTTTTTTTTAATCGTTTGCGGTAGGTTTTTATTGTTCGCAATAAAGTTGCGCACCTGTGAATCCTTCACTTAATGCGTTCCCGGCTTCCCGACGCCAGCTGTTGCGCTGTGCCGTGCCGCGTTCGGTCGGGGGTGCGCGAGTCTGTGCAGTGCGAGTGTTTATCACTGGGCAAGCCTGTATCGTTTCCATTTGTGCAGTGTCTAGTTATGAAGAATTGCTTGCCGATATATGACCTGCAGTGATCGACGTTCTGATTCAATAACTTGCCATAAGCCATTATTCTCAACCAAATCGCGCAGAGACGTTTGCAAAGTTGTCGAGGGGGGGGGGGAGGCGAAACAAGAGCGATTTGCAATGAATTGCTCTCCATGCAGTGCAATAGGACTTAGGTTTAATTTTCGAAAGTTGTGGAGCCGCCCCCGGTGTCCGGCCTGGCCAACTCTCTCAAGAACCGACAGCTAACGGAACACTGAAGTTTCACTACGACGATTTCCGCCAAAGTTATGAAGAAAGGGCAAGTGCAAGAAGTACACAACTTCTCTTGGTAATCAAAACTTAGGTTTGGCAAATTCCAAACCCTAAGTCACTACAACTGTGGATATAAATAAGCTGGTTATTGACGGCCAAGCTCTGGCCAATCTGAGTTTCAGACCTATCATCAAGTTCATGAGGCAGCTGCGGTTGGGCGGCTCACGGGCTCCACTGCATAGGCTCAGACAGGTACTCTACAAAATGTCGTCTGTGTTCTTAGGTTCAGATCTATCAATAGGTATGTGCATGCTTCTGATTCGATTGATAACTGTAAACGGGCGCTGGAAGTGAAAGATTCGCTTGATATACGAAAGGTGCATTGCAAGAAAGCATATTATTTCAGAAATACACTTTCATTTTATCTTGAGCGTTTTTGGAATGGGCCGGATGAATTCGTCATCAAACTGGTAAGGGATTTCGTTTGAAGACCACCGATATTTAATAATATGATGGTCTTCAAACGAATTCGCTGGCAAATTCGATGACTGGATTGGGCGGCGTAGGATCTGCTGGTCATCTGACTATGGGTTGAGCAATACGTTAGTTTTGACCTAGTTTGAGCTTCATTCGTTAAGTAGGAACAAGACGATGCTTCTTTTGAGCATCGTCACTAAACAAGCCGCCCTCGTTTTGACATTGTTTTTCGTTATTATTGTTACTAGGTACTTTGTTATCATACACAACATTAACGAGGACCTGCTTCCAAAACAAGGCAGAAACGCTCCAGCTATTTTTGGGACGTGGTAAAAACTAACCGACACCTGGTAACTGACATCTGACGAACACAAAACAAGCCAGGGGCTCGCAGCGTGTGTCAAAAGTAGGATGCAAAACTAGTCTGTACCCCCGACATTTAGCGTTGAGAATCATTTGACGAGGGGCTAGTCAATATTTTTTACAGTGTACGTCCTGAGTTATCATTGATATGTGTTTCGTGTTTACTATGTTTTTGGCTAAAACATGTGCATTTTTACCAGCATCAGAGTAAAAACCAAAAAATGCGAGGGAATTGTTTGGGTAAACTTGTTTGGGACGCGCTGTATCTCGAGCAAAGTAGGTAACCACCAAACAAGTAGCCCCTAAACAAGAGATAGGTCTAAAACGCATCGAATTTAGTTACGTGACATCAAAAATTCCCATTACGACGTTTTAGTTTATGAATTCATTTAAAATGGATGTGACGCGAAAAAAATGCTCTCTTAGGTCCACGTCTACGAGTATTGTCTAAGGAATGTATCAAACATGTGTGTGCCCGCAGCCCCACCTACCTTTTTCTCGATACTTGACGTAGCGAACAAAATGCCAATATGTAATGTGAAGCCCGTTCAAATAAATATGAATCTCCACCTGAATCTGAATGTTCCTGTGAGACACCATCGCTGTACAAGTCTGTTTCAAGTGTCTTTCAGGAGGATGAATGCCGCGAAAACCCTCTTTTACGCGCATCATTCCTCTTGCAACACCATCGCCATGACACCGGCGCCACGGTTCCAGCTTCCGCCTCCGCCTCCGTGCGAATTTCCGACACTGCACAGCCGACTCTGTGCGAACGCTGCATTTTTGGCGATTGGTGGTGCGCCGATTCGAACGATCTTCACTAGAGTTTGGGACATCAGCTTGGCTGCTGGAAATCACGCGAAGAGCCAAGAGTTCCCATAGAAGCGCGCGATGCTCCTGTCAAGGCATCCCTGGACGGTAATCCTAGCTTAGGTCAGACAACATTGATGGCGTTTCATGTCTTTTTTTTTAAGGAAAAACGTTTAAGCTATCCTTCATACCTGAATATTTGTGATAGGAGTGAACATTGTAACTGTATGTATTACTTCATACCTACATTGAACAATCAGTAGCAAAGATAATTACGCTTAACGAATAAATAATGATCATAAAGGAAGCCTGAAAATTAAGGCCGATATCCGCCCCTAACGAAATACACATACAAACTGATAGTCCAGCACAGCATAGTTTTAATTCTGTAGGCATAATATAAAGCGATGGATATCGTTCCAGGACCCAGTCCTCGCTGGTCTGCAAAGTCGGCTGCTCACAACTCTCACTGCATATTTCGTGACGTAGCTCTTGTGGCTCGCAGACGCAGTATTTACGTTAGTGAGAATCAGGGCTGTAACGAGCTCCTAACGACTCTGACCTCATGCGAGTAGTGACGACGACGCCACGAGTGGCATTCCTGACCTCTCGGTTCCCCGAGGGTGCCTGCAGCGAGAGAGGTGTTGCCCCCGGCCACGACCTCCGCGCGGTTCTCCGTACCAAGGTTACGATCGCAGTTGTAAGACGCTGGAGTCGTTAGAGCGGTCCATGCGTCTGTGTTAGCTCAGAGCTGCCGTAAAATGGCGTCATAATGACGGAATAACTGCAGTAATGGACGCGGGGGAGCGGTGCCGTCGCACCAGAAGAGTTAGTCGTTTCCGGAACTGCGAAGTGGCGGGTCAGAGAACAGCTCGGAAGCGGCTGCGAAAGGTCGGCGTCTAAGGGCCGCGCGGTACTTACATGGCGGGATACGGTAGGATATTGACTTCTTATTCCAATGGAAATCCAGTCGACGATCTCAGTAAATACATGAATAAATAACTAAATAAATAACTTAATATATGGCGGGATACAATCGAACGAAAGGAATTAGCATGCAGGGTTGTATACGACTCAGTCAATAGCAATCAATTCAATCACGACAAATTTGGGAAACCAATCAAATCAATCAAGTCAGAGCAGTTTTCGGGAATTGATTCAATCGACTCAAACGCGACAATGAAAGGAATCAATCAACTCAATCAAACGACTCAAACCAAGACATACATTAGGTTTTTTGCCCACCAACTTGGAAAAGTGTCCATAGCAGTCTGGTGTACCTACCTACCTACCTACCTACAGAAGAAACATAAAAATATTGTCATTTAAAATTATAAATTGCCATGCCATTCAAAGTTTCTATGTAATAAGGAAGGATACCTAGTGATGGACAGGTGGATCATGATATTGAGGTTCAATGGGTAGAATTGGAGCAGAAGTTTCATTTAATGGGTGCAAAATAACCCAGTAGTTGACTTGCCCCTTAACCCAAATCACCACCTTTCACCTAAAAGTTGTCAATTTAATTTTGGCCATATTCCAACTCCATTTACACTAAATATCAGATATTGCAGTTGAAAGTTGACTGCTCGGATTTTGGCAGTGTTCGTGATTTGGCCATTTACCCTACACCATGTCTATTTCAATGGATTATATGCATCAATAACATATTAACCATAGGGAAATAGAAATAAATATCTTACCTGTATGTGACGGTTTTGGTTAGACAGAGACTGACGGGCAGCCTGAAAAATCTTTCCACACAATGTGCATTTGAGACGTGGGATGTTGTCAGATTGGGAAGGAAGAGATTTGAAGTATTTAGCGGTCCACGACTCTGGACGTGGCATGTCAATGTTAGGTACCTATGTGAAGAATTCAAAACATTTGTGTTTGAATTTTATTGCAATACAATTTGAAACTGTTAGGACTGGGGGATAGGGATGAGGGTTAAAAAATATATTTAAAAGGAAATGGAGAGGACAGGAACTCTGGAACCACAGTATAAGTTAAGGACAAAGGAAGTGGGAACGAGGAAAATTAAAACGCGAAAACGGGGACGACGGTGAAAACAGGGCGCCTTGGGCGATTTGACCAAGGTTGGTGAAATTTACACGTGACGTTTAGCATGTAGAAGACCCACGAAGGGGGAGCACTTCCAAATGTCACGTGACTAATATGCCCTCCGGCGCCCTGTTTTCACCGGCGTCTGAAAACGGCACGGTGCGACTGCATGAAAACGTTTTGCCAATAAGTATGCTAAGCTTTTATAAATCCTTATTCTACGTCTTTTGATTTTTTGGTAAGATGACGTCATTGATTATCATGTAGTATGGTAGATCATCATAAAATAAATCGGTTATACAACACCAATTTCGTTTTAGTTATTATTTTATTTGAAATAAAACCACTTAATAATATTCGGTAAAATATTTCAAGGAAAATGAAATATATTAAATATGTTATGCTTAGGCTCTCAGGAGAAAAGGATCAACAAACGTTCTGCTGCAAATTAAACAATGCAGCAAATTAGCTATTAATTAGGCACGTAAACGTAAATAGCGAGACGAAAACGGCGCTTTTGTTTCAGTTATTTTTGTAGGGGTTTCAGATATTTATGGAGTTCAGTGGGTTGTTTCTGAGGAGATGTGGAGATGTGAATTATTAATTAATCACACTTTATTAGTATATAGGGCCTTGCACTTTATCATCTGGATTAGAAAAAACGTTTCCTGCTGAGTGCAGAAAGGTAGGTAGGTGCATCGCCAGGTTCTATCACCAGGATTGGTGCAGTTATTGCAGTTGAAAGTCAAAGTTGGCTGTTCATGTTTAGGCCCTGTTCTTTATTTGGCCATCTACCCCATATTGCAGTTGTGATGACAAGCAGTTTTCAGTGTAGTTTTGTGATCTTTGATGTCATCAATTGGTGTCATTATTTTTCGTCAACTAAAAGTTATTTGAACTCTCCTTTCAATCGACTCAATCATACGAGTCACTCTAATTTTCAGGAATCAAATCAGTCAACCAGTCGCTAAAGTCAAACGAGTCAGTCAACCAGTCATCTCGAAAAGTCAATCGACTCAATCCAATCAACTCAAAATACGCGTTGAAACAAATCAATCAATTCAATCGACTTGATTGGTATACAACCCTGTTAGCATGAGACAATTTACTTTCTAGGTAACTTGTCCCGAAAGTTTTTTTTTCAACTCGGTGTCGAAGTAACAGATTATATAAGTAAATTGCACCTGTCCCGGGCAGACATTTTGGCGCAAGAGGCCTCTTGCAAAAGCCGTGAAACTCGCGGTCACCTCAGCGACGGTTACCGCGCGGCCCAGTTAAATTATACCGTTTGCCTGGACATAGCCCGGCACTGCCGCATAGTTCTCAAAGAGGAGCTGTATACGCTAACGGCTGTATGCAATACCGTAGGAAGTTATTAACAGATCAGTAAGTAAATGCTGGGATGAATCACGCCTGGATAGAGTTTCATATCCATCTCGTGCAGTTGTCAAACATCCAATTATCCATATCCGTGCCAGGGATCCTCAGGGATCCAGCCTGCAGGACATTTGACTGTGACACACTGACAGCCGGATATATGTCTGTTCATGGGGCTCTCAGGCAGGGTAAAGATGAAACTCATCAGACCCGACACAGCACGGTGTCGAGTGACGAGGTCGCTGCCTGTCGGGGACAGGGTGACACCGCGCTGGACCGACCGGGGAGGCCGTGCCGTGCCGTGCGACGTTCCTGGGACGTGCACTGGGAAGCGGAGGACTGCATGTCACCTGACCTCGCCTTCCGCCTTCCGTCAGTGGGTGAGCGGCACCGGCCGGGAGAGCTGACCTCTGACCCCGCCCGTGTCCGCTGCGCGTGTGGCTCGACTGCAGACGGCAGCCGAGACGAATACCAATCAGCGCGCGCCGCTGGTCGGCGTCCACCAATCGGTGGCTGCGGTGGCGGCACGTGACGCGCGTCACGGTGACAGGGGTGGTCTGACACTGATTGAGGGTGCCGCTACAGGTCGGGCTGCTCATGACACTGCACAGAATCCAATAACAGCGCCAAGGTCCGGACTCGGGCGGCCGAACGGCACTGGAAATAGCAACGGCCGAAGGCCAGACGCCATAGCCGCAATAGGGATAATCAGCTGATATATTATGCTGCGTGGAGACGCGGCAATGCGGAAGGGATGTGCTACCGAGAGAGCAATGCATCCGTTCTGGCAATTCGACATACTGAGGAGGATGACTGGTGCTGACAAATGTCGAGTTGGGTCTAAGGACCCGTGGTGGACCTTCAGGGTCAAACCTTGTACAGCTGCAGTCATGGTCTAACTAGTCAGCTCATGGTAATATGTGCTGTATCGGTCGTCAAACTGCTAAGTTAAACTTAATTTAGAACGATACCTATGCTGCACACAAAACTTCAAGCAATGTAGCTATATCCATGCCAGCCCATGGCTAACGGTCGATGTCTGCTGTGAGTCCTGTCACGATTCCCACCGGTTCTCCGTGACCGAGACCGTCCCATTCCGGACAAAACCCCTGTCGGAGGTGTGGCCGTCACCTCGCCACTGCTCCTGGAACTGCCGGTCCCCACGGTGAAACCATATAAACGAACCAGATATCTCGACACTGCGCAACGGCACAACAACAAGATCGTGCTCTGATCCCTGATAGCAGCGCAATGGCAGCGCATCTCACGCTGACTAATCACGGGATAAATCTGCTGGGAGTAAATCCCGCCTTCAGCCACAATCGGGTGCACTGTAAAGAGGGATTTGGTCCGCAGCTGATGTCAGGCTGAAGCAGTTGGTTATCCCAGACCCATAGATATGCTAGCGCTAGGTACTCACGTAAGCAGTGCGAGCGACTGTAGTGAGCTCGCCTGTTGAACGAACGTTATTTGAGAGAACCATTTTCAACGACTGTCGCTTCAGCGATTATCAATTCGAGTGATTATCAATAAAAGCGCGGATATAAATCTGAGTGGTTCAGCGACATACATTTCGACGACTACAACTTGAGCGTTGTCGCTTACTGAGCGAAAACCGTTGATCTTCTGTCGTGTCACGGTATATTTTCCCAGCATAATGAACCAAAACTGGTTGGCGTCACGTTCAAAGATCAGATATTGGGTGGAGACTTCCACTGGCGTCCAACTGGCGTCTAACTGACCAGACGTCAAATTGGCATCTAACTTGGCGTCCAACTGTTGGACGGGGACTTCAAGCTAGACGCGTCTAAAGTAAGCTGTCGCTAGATAGATGTAACCGCCGTCCAGCTAGACGCGTCTAAAACTAGACGCGTCTAGCTAGACGCGAAATGGAAGTCTCCACCAATTGAATTCCAAATTCAATGCTATATGAGTACATACATCATTCGCTCAAAAATGCATTGCTTCAATTTCGTTCTTTGTTAGCAACAGTAACAAAGCGTGATGAGAGACTCACAAAAGGCACATTCATAAAGTAAATACGCACAGCACAGATGCGACGAACTTGAAATAACGAGTGCCAGATCGATTAGGCTGAAAACATTAAAGTTACTGGTTTCGGAAAATATGCTGAGAATGTAGATCAGGGACATACATTACTCACAAACGTTACCTCACTGCGCCTCACGAAGAACGAAAGCACGCAGCACCGCTGTTCAGACCTGTGAGGCGTGATCATTGTGTTATCCCGCTGTGCTGCAAAGTGGGGTACATTACCGGATCTCCATCCCTCGATATTAAACAGTTCAGCCAAACAGTAATGCCGCTGACTTCCCCAGTTTCGTCAACGGTGACGGCTCTTCAGCAGGATTGTCGGCTGATGACAGATGACAAATCAACGTGGCCAAATAAGGACGATGATGTGAGCTGACGTGATGGCTGGTGCTACGGGCGGTACTCAGAGGCCATAAATATGTATATTCATTTTCACTCACACTGGTCGATGATGACGATATATCGGAAGGCGGCTCTGGGACCAGTGTCAATACGATTATGTCATTGTCGTCCTTGGTGACGTATAGCTGTCAGTGACGGATTACTGGATGGACTGGAAGGGCGAGGTGTCGGCAGAGGGGAAAAGACGGTGGCCAAATTACCCACGATTCTCCGAATTACGTTCAATAGAGCATTATGCCGTATGCGAAAGAGCTAACACGTAATATCTGCATAACCCAATATTGGTTTGACTTGCTCGTTCCTTGTTTGTCGTAAGCTGTCATGTTCGGTGTGTTGCAATTTAAAAGAGTTTAGAGCGGTTGAACTTGATCAATGTGCCTATTCTGTGAGTTTCTTCATCGCTTACCTATTTTCACCTCGTGTCTTCAATTGCTAGAGAGTTTGTTGGACATTTACTTACTAAATGTCAATTACTCCTGTTTGAAATTGCACGAGAAAATATTTTCTTCTTTGGTCAATTGTACATAGGTCGGCGATGCCTTTTTGTCAATGTTTACGGAGATGATGGCAATATGCCTAAGTTATTGCCTATTCCCATCCGTCAGACAAAAGCTAAAAGTTATAAACATCGTAGCTTTCCAGTGTGTACTTTCCATCGTGTATTCAATCAAAAGCCCGTGACAATCAGTTCCAGATTATGACCGACTATTGCTCTGATCGCCGGCACCTCCCGGTGCAAGCTGGGTGTTTGTGTCTATTTTGGCGTTCTGACACTGGTCGTATCTTCGCAGTGCAGGACGGACTAATCGGCCGTCGCCGCCCGTTCAGTAAACACTTCAGGAGAGCCACTCAAGAACGACTAACAAACGACGCCCAGTTATATGGCGGGGCATGGAGCGATAGGGAAATACGGAGTGCGATAGGACAGGGACATGGTTAGGAAAGGACGCAATGCGCATGGCAGGATGATTAGTTAAGACTTCTCACCAAAAACTTGATTTTTCTTTTCAGACTGAATGTCTAACTCTTGGTCAGGAAAGAAGGGTTAAGCATTTAAGCAAGCATGTATGTGCAAATAAAGCCGTGATCAGAAAACAGATTGCTTGGTCAAAATGGAGACAACCGGACCGTCCTGCATCCTTCGGAGCTCAAACCACAAGATCATTTAGTTATAGGACCTGCCAGACCGTCCATCCTATAGGGCTCCTTAGTCCCCCTGAGGAGCCTCAGACTGAGCGCGTGCACGGGCGTTAGTACCTGCTGAGATCTGACACCGTGCCCCGCAGTGCCGGCACGTGAAGACGCCCACTGGACATTTGTTGGGATTTAGTGGCGGCGTTTCCGGCAGTCCTCGGAGGACCAGTATGGGTGAGCGGCTGATTTGGCCCAGTCCGCGCAGCAATATTAAATACCTGGCCTTGCTGAAGGATTAGTGGCTATCAGTAACAGGCGTGGCGAATGGTGGGTTGATATGCATGCCTGGCTACTCTGCGTAGTAAGGTCAGTGGGTAGAGTATGATGTCAGAATAGCTGTCCTCTGTCTTTTGCCAAAACAGATACAGCTTGCTTGACCAGCTTGAGAGTTGACATGGAGATTTCACCCCTAGAAACCATAACACCAAAAAAAAAAAACTCAAGCACATTAGTTCTTACCGGGATTGCAGTAGGTATCTTTCCATCTACACAGCTAAATTATCACACCCAAGTGATGAAATACGGCCTCGATAAACGCTGGCACAAACCTCGGGCACACGCCTTAGGAAGACCGTCGCCAAATCATCAACGGCTTCGATATATGGAAAGTAGAGCCACCAGCCCTGAAATTGGCCGACCGTGCATGTGCGGTCACTCGCCCACTTTTATGGCAGTTCACGGCCCACGCGGCGGCGGAGCCGGCAGTCCCAGGGCCAGGGATGCCGGAAAAATCCCAACGAGAACGGGGTCAATCCGCCCAACACCCAGCCTAGCAGCTGAGTGAAAAGATAAGTAATTCGTGTGTGCTTAATATGCCACTGTTGTAATTGCAAGTGAACAGATATAGGCACTCCTGCGTGTCGGAGCACCGCATGCGATGACAGCTGAATGGAGAATCGTGTAATAACAGCACCCGTGTTTGAACAGTTGAACTAAAGCGCTGCAAATCCAGAAACATCCTTCAATGTTAATGGGTACTGCCAATTATAATTAACGCGCAATTATTATAACGTAATACTCATATTTCCATCCTAGTACCCGACTATAGTGTGCTCTTGTAGGTATTCTAATTCAGTTCTTTTATCCTTTATGGTAATCTATTTCGGATTTCTAAAACATCACTTTGGTTGACGGTATATAAGTTCCACCGATCTGTTTTGACTCGCCGCCATCGTCCGTCGGTACCGGTATCTTTTGCGTCTCATCTCTTTTGGTTTCCGTTTGCCTGCCGCTGACCTACTGCCACCAGTATATGTATTCTCTCTCCAGCATTGACGGTGCCGTATCCGGCTCTGTCAAACGACTCGCCCGGCGGCCGTTTGCGCAATATCCGACACACACGATGAAAAACACACTGCGTTTCCCACCGGGAGGCGATCTGTGACCCCCCCCCCCCCCCCTACCCCTACCCCAGTGGTACTCACTCTCGGAGACTGCGGCTGGTTAGAGCGGATCTGTACTCGTAAGAACGGCCACTCTATCACAGGATTAGCGGGGAATGGTATGCTATGCATAGACATGTACCGTTTCGTTTCGATATGTGTAGCGCACGGGCGCGGCTTTTCGTGAAGCTCTTTGTTTTCTTTTCCTACGTGATGTTAACCTGCATGAACATTATGTTATATCTTTCAATGCGGTCTGTTGCGCATGGCTTCTGTTTTGACCCCTCTGCTGTCCCGCCTATGCAATATGACTTCCTGTATGACCCCGGCTGCAATATTGACAGCTGCCGCAGGAAGTCCGGGTCGCTCTGACCCCTGATTGGGACTGTATCGACCGGTGCGGGTCACGGTCATCCGCCAATGGTCCGCTGACCGATCCCTGAATAGCCGTCAGATTGGCACCGGCGTGTCACGCCAACGCGGCTCGTTAGAGGCGGGATAGACAGAGCGGACGTGAGGGCTCACTTCCCGGCAGCACAGGCGAGGTGTCTCAGGGGAGGAATGGTTCCCGACTTCGTCACTACTGCCGTGTTGCAATGACAAGCTCGGAGGTCGACCTCGTGTGACTCCTCACCCACCGACCAGGATTGTCCAGACCTCGAAACTCTCAGGGTCAGTCCTCTTCCTGTCTGCTTGGTCTGTCTGACTGTCCAGTCTCCCGTGTCTTTCCGACAATCTGTCCAGTTGAATTGGTGGCCCCCCGGCCATCTGTCTGCTCTTTTCCTTACGCCAACGGTTCCGGACCCACAGCAGAGTCTCACCTGTGCCAACAACCTCAGGGTGAAGGAGACTGTCCAGCCCGCGCGGCGTTCGGTCTAACAGTCGCTCCATCATCACAGTCGAGCTGCCGGCAGTGGGCCACCGCGCTGCCGAATATGGCACGATTGACCTGACCTTGGGTCAGCCGGCGGCGGCAGATGCGCCTCTGAGTGATGGCTGCTGCCGGAGGAACATGGCACCGCCGCTGCTGCCGGCCGGTGTGCGGGTAGGAGTGAGGAATGGTGACCAGTTGTGGGACGGACGTAAACGGCAGGGAGGCTATCAATCCGTTGGGACGGCAGGAGTCGGGTGTAGGTGGGAGCGAGACCCGGCGCGGATTGTGACGGACACACAGACACAGACGCAGACTGGGACACAGTGTCCCAGACCGACACAGAGGTGTCAGGAACAGACCACTGTCAGCCACAACTGACGGACCGGCATAATCTGTCAGGTATGTTTTGTTCGGTGCTTTATTCATCCACATTCTATTAACTCGTCTGAGCCAGCATCGTCTCATGGCATTACTATGGCAGAAACTGTGTTTTAAAGACAGAAACTGTGTCCTCAAAACACAGTTTCTGGGGGAATCTGTTGTTGTTTTGTTATCCTCAAAGCCCAACGTTAACGAAGCATCTCAGTTACTCATCGCTTCATACAAATAAAAAAAATGTGTTTCTATTCTTATCAGCATTACAATTAACTGGGCAACTGTGTATAAATGGTGGTCTTCTCACGATTTCATAATTAGTATGACCACGGCTATGCATCATCTCTCCTATCTGTAGGTCGAAGTCTCAGGTCGAAGTCTCATGTAAATCCTAGATGCGCCTCATCATCGCTTAGGCTTGAAGCACTGATGTCTGACCATGGCAAGAGTATTGGCTGTTATCTCAGATGTTAAGTGTAACATAAACTGTTGTGGCTTAGATAACACCACATCAAATACTCCCTGAGACTTGGTGACTCAGAACTGATGCCCGCCAAGTATTGATTAGTTCTCATGACTCAGCGGTTGGTATTTGAATCTCAACTTTATCTTAGGTATCCTTTTTATAATCAGCGTAGCATCTTGTCATCTGATCATACAACACCGAATTATAATTATATCTGATCATATAATATCGAATA